>NC_081534.1:11849265-11931765 GCF_030273125.1 Centropristis striata | reverse complement strand
TTGGTTTCACTTTTCAGACCTAGAGGTTGCTGCTTTTAACAAACTGATACAAAGTAAGTTAGCCAGCGAAAAAACCCACGACAATATGGAAACATTTAAGTTTAAACATCCAGGCTAGCTAGATATTATTCTACAAATGAAACAGGGCTAAGAGAAATAGGCTAGCTGCTAGTGTACGTTCAATGGCAGAAAATTATAACTATGAATCTGGTTATATTCACAGGGAGGAGCAATAATCAGGTTTAAAAACATGATTTATAGTATTAACTATTATTACAGACTGGGGATGCCTGTAAATGTTTCTTTTTTTACATCATCTCTGCTTGCTTCAATCTCGTGGATTAATTAAATAAATTTAATCTATTAGCATTAAGCTATAGAAAACACTTACAAGTCATCTTTAATAAAAGAATAATTAGAATGACAGCTAAATGCGTTTATGCTAATCACTTATTCAATTCAGACGCACTGAATGAGGGCTTGTTGAATGTGACCTCATTGAATGGTTACATTAGAGTGGTGCACTGTTCCTTTAAATGGAGGTAGAGATGGGGAGCGGAGGGAGCAGAGAGACAGGGCGAGAGAGGAGAGAGGGAGAGAGAGAGAGAAAGGGAGATGTAGTAGAAAAGGGGGGTTGTGTGTGCACTTTCTCTTTGTCTTGGAGAGGTGTGTAGGTTGAGCATGATTTGACCGAAAGAAAGAGAAAAAAAAGAAAGAAAGTGACTTCAGAGGAAATAACTGAAAAGAGCTGCATATCTTTCTCTATCTGGATTTTTTCAACACTTTTAAAGGAGGAAGTGTCATTGATTCAACATTTTTCAAGAACATGTTGGACGTGGAAACCAATCACTGATATCACTGAGCTCTGATGCTCACTTGAGACTTGCAGGGATTTCATTGAGGACAAGTCAACAGTCGTGAAAAGATTTTCTCCAGGAAAAAGTCTTGCTTTACTTTTCACTGTCTCTTGGGAATTTAACAGCTGGATCAGTCTGAATGATTTTTAAGTTGACTTTTAAAAAAATATTACAGTATATTTCACCAAGAGAGTTAACATTTCTGGTTATTCTATGGAAATTGAATGTTTTTTTTTAACCAATTTGCCACAGTGCTTTTTATTTGCCAGTGAATGTGCCATAGATGGTGCCAACTGTTGAGATGCACTGCTAAATATTTTATCTGATTCTCAAAGGATTCAATCCATCAAAATTGATCATTTCCAGCTTCTACTTCTTCGTCCAAGGGGAGAAGGAAAATCATTCAAATCCTTTTGTAAAAACCTTCAAAATATCCTCCTTATTACCAGCTATTTTTAGTCTTACAACATAAACCAGTAAAGGGGCAAGAAAGAGAGATGGCACAGAAAGAAGGAGTAAAGGAGCAGGGGCGTGTTAAGACCGGAGACAATCTTGGGGCCAAAGCCATTGCTGGGGCCCCTACAGCAGGTGGAGGAGTGGTGGTGGAGGTCAGGGAGAAGAAGGGACCTCTGCGGGCTGCGATACCCACAATGCCCTTCCCTTTGGCTGTCATTTGTCTGTTTCTGAACACCTTCATACCTGGACTAGGTAAGTTGGGAGTCATGCTTCCCTCTTATCTCAATATATAATTCATTGTAAATTAAATGCTAGTAAATGTTTTTTAAAGTTAGTGGAACTGGGAAACTGAAACACGGATAAACAAAGTTCAAAGGATAAAAACAAAGTTCACATGAAGGGTTAAAAATAGCGAAAGAAGACACCTATTGGGGTTGTGAAACTACAGGACCCACACAAACATGAAGAGTTTAAAACATGCATGCCAGGAAATAGCAAGATAAACAAACACTAAGGCCATCAGAGAGGAATGTGACCATAAAAGTGGCATGGAAAGTTTGCAGGCAGTGCCAACATTTGGTTTGGAAAATAAACTGTGTCCAGCTTACTAACTTGTCTTTCCATTGCTCTACTATTTTCACAAGTAATCTTTATCTGCCTATGTGTGCGTATGTCTGTGTAATTTCCTTGATAGATACATGTGTGAGAAAAAGGTTAAAAAGAGAGCGAGACCCTCTTCACACCTTGTCTTATAATAAGAGTTTCAGGGCGTAAATACGCACAGCCTGAGTCTGCCAGGTGTTAACGCACACAGCAAATGTTGTGTGGTGAAATTGCATGACTCTGGGTGTAAAATCCATCACAGGTGTCATCATTATGGGCAGCGACATCAACGCAGTGGGCGGGCACATCACCCCAGCAGGTGGAGACATCATCACAGCGGGTAGACTCAACATTTGCATCGTAGATTTCTTGACACTAGTTATAAGATACGAGCTTTGCAGCTCAAGACATTAAAACAGTGTCATATAATTATATACATTGTGAATTCTGGCATGTTTTCCACCTAATTCAGCTGTGAGAAGTAAGCCGAGATTCTGCTTGTAACTTTTTAAGTTGAGCCCATAGACCGTATTAAAGAAATGGATGTGGCCACTGTGAAGTAGTCCTTTGGCTTGAGTCTGACATTTTGTACCGCCATCTTGTTTTATTTTAGCCAGAAGTGACTATATCTGGAGAGGATGGAGCTGGCAGAGTTGCAGAGACCTTGTTGAGACTTGGTTTTAAAAATGCATCTTGGGCTATTGGATCACAGATGGACAGACACACATTCACTGCGTGCACATTTAATAGAAATAGAAGATAGATAATAGATAAAAATAGAAATTTAATAGATAAAAATAGAAATTTCATTTCTAGAAATACCCTCTTAATTGCATTGTGACATATTTTCCTGCTACGTCCTTGTCGGGTATAAGCGTTTACAAAAATATATCTGGTCAAATGCGTCCTAGACCACCTCGGCAAGTTTGAGTGAACAGAGCACAATGCGTCTTGGACCTTGTTTACACTTGCATTTAGCGCTGACAACTTGTGATCCGAAGACGCATTTTAAAACTAAGTGTAAACAGGGTCACAGTTCACTAGCCTGGTGGGGTCAGGCACTGTTGGCATAGCAAATGCAGTTTCCTAGCACTAGCACTATCTATCTTACAGCAATAGCTGTAGGGACCAGTGCTACACTATTGTTATACTGTGGATTTTTTCTTTTTCCTCTTCCGTACACAATTTCGTCCCGCTACTAGTTATATATCAAAACGTGCGGTTTGATCGGGATCTGTGTGCTATTAATTTTCTCTACGGAATAAGAATTTTTCGCCACTTACGTCGCGAAAAACTGCCCAAAATTTTGCATTGAAGTGAATGGGACGGCCGAAAAAAAATGAGCAAAAAACCACAATAATTGGAGATTTTCAAACTCTACTTCTCCGGCATAATTTCTCCTAGAGACTCCATTTAAACTTTAAACCGTAGACACAAGTCTTGTGTATTGGTGTATTAATCCACGTTTCGATAGGTCTTATAGTTTTTTATCAATCCCTGTTCAATGACCATGATCATTTTTGGAGAAATTCTGAAATTATAATAGGTGTGTATTGCATGGAATGTTCGTGTCACAGTGTGTGACATCATCGCCAGAGTGTAGAGGGAGAGAAAAAATTGTCAAAAAATTCATTTGAAAACTGCGCTCCAAGCCGCAAATTCCACTCTACAGAAATAATTTATACATAGAAATGTAGGAAAAATTGTCTTCTCACTCACAATCCTCTGGTAAAGCTGTCAGAGTTATAGTTTGGGTTTAGGACACACAGAAACCCCACCTTCACGCACCAACAGCCCTATTGGCTCCCATATTAAAAACACAGTAGGATTTCTGTAGAAAAGCATATTTAACAGTTTTTCAGATCGCTCTTACAAAGCTATTTCAAAGCGAGGTCAGATAAATGATAGGTATTATGGTTTTTCCAAAAACGCTTTCTGTTCGAGGAAATTTTCTGGAAAAATCCAGAAATTCCAGTCTGTCCACCTCTGGCTGCTGTCACTGTGTCGGAACATTCTACAGCTGCAGTTAATTCTGTTGATTGCTCTGCTCTGATTGCCTTTGATCTTTTGATGTGATTACAGTTACAGATACACGCACGCACATACACACATGTGCGCGTAACCGCGCACACTCCTCCAGACACATGCTTCACACACACACACACACACACACACACACACACACACACACACACTAGAATTAATTGTTTGAAATCTCTCTTGAAACCATAGTGTACACACACCTGCAGTAGCCCCTGTGGCCCTTTCAGAATTTCCCCAGAGGAAATTTTCTAGTTCATGTTAATCCCAATATTAAGTGGGATGCTAAAAGGAACAGCTAGAGTGTCTTTTATTAGAACCATTGAACACAACATTTTAAGGCAACCAAAACATTACAATTAACTGTCATGAACTGAACACACACCAAAAGGGTCAAAGTTCTAAGACGAAAAAATGAACATTGCCATACACAGTAATACCCTGTTGTCAATCACAAGATGGTCATGAGTAAAGGAGTTTCAGAATAAATAGTTTCAGACAACATCAGCAGGCGTGTCATATTCTACAGGTTGGAAAGAGAGGATGCAGAACGTAACAATGGAGAAATCAAGTGAGAAATCTTTGGAGAGCATGAATAAAGAGCACTTATAGCTGGTTGATGCTTCTTTTCTGGATAAAAAAAAATATATATATATCTTTAATATAGTACAGAATTAAAGCCTGCAGGACATCGATGTGATCCGCCATCTTGCTACCTCTGTTTACATCATACATATAGCACTATAGTAAGGTTCAGAGATTCATGAAACGTTTGAAAAACTCAAGCTAATTTTGTGGAGAGGAGTAAGTGTGTTTTGCTGAATTTTTTTAAAAAAATCATTAATTTCTGAAAACAAACTTTGATTTGACTAACCAAATTGTTTTTTCTAGTAAGAAATACATATCCACATCTTGGACACAGTGTGCAATTGCAAATTCTGACAACAAGTTGTTCAACTCTAAGCTTCATATATAATTTGAAGCCATTTTTCCTATAGTGGCGCTACAGTAACACTGAATTTAAATCACTACAACTCAGTTTTGTTGCGTTTGACTTGCTTTGTGCAGTTAAAGCCCTTATAAGATTTAGATGTACCAAGAAATTCTTTCACTGTGTGTATTCTGGTGCAGATTAAGATATTTTTCTATTGTTAGATTGCTTCTTAATCCTCAATTTGGTTGGATGTCTGTGCGTGTCTTTAGTAAGATTATAGTAAGACAGCATGCAGCATCATCAATATATTGATCTTCACTTTATACAGGACAAACCCTGTGGAGCCTGACTCTCTCACTCTCACTCTCTCTCTCTCTCACACACACACACACACACACACACTAATCTAGATTAGTTCAGTGGCTCAGTTCAAATGCAGCCGCACTTAAAATTCTAATGAGGAGGAATTTAGTTTAGAAAAAGAAATGTATAAATTTAAATAAAACCAAATAAAGAAAAACATAGAAACTAAAAAAAAAATCCCACACACTCAGATGTCTTTCTCTGAAGGAATTATTAACCTAATGTCTCGACAGCGATCACTCTGACCTGAGTCCATCACCAAATGACCTAAGATGTGTCCTCTCCTCCCCTTGCCTCTGATCTTGTGGTCTTAGCTATCTGGAGACTTATTATGTGTGAGTCATCTCTTTCATCCTCTCTTGCTCTGTGATCTTTCCCTGCTAAAAAAGGCTTCAGATACCAAATTTTGATTATTTTCCTTCATGCCTTTTCTCTCACTTTTACACACATTCAACAGTTTATTTGTTGCAGCCTTTCTACAGTAAATGTTGAATCGTTGACTGCTTGAAAATGTCACAAACAGGCGTGTAAGAAAACAAGGTCAGTGAACACATTAACTGAAGCAGTCTGTCTCTATGCCTCGTGGCAGGAACATTGTCCTCACATGTTACCTTGAAAACTGTCCCCAGCATGTATGAAAAGCATCAAGGCAACACCTCTTCCAGGTGTGTGTGCGTACTGTACAGTGTGAGTGTGTATGTAGGTTGGCCTGAATGCCTTGACATTTCATTGAATAGCTGCGACTAGTTGCCATGACAACGCTGACTGAAATGAACACAATGCGTGCGCATGTTTGTGAGCGTGTGTGTCAATGCCATTTGGGTCTGATTGACTGAAAACAGCAGCTTGTTCTATTCAACGCGCAGACTACTGTGAAATGGAAAATAATGTAGGAGACTTTTATAGAACAACAAATGTACAAAGTCATTTCAGGGCATGTTGAGCTTTATGTTTGCAGTGAAAAGGAACCTGTTGAATAAGACATACTTAAAGGGATTACTGAAACTCTCCTGAACTTTAAAAAAAAACCCAAGCTGCATAACACAGATGAAGATACATGTAGTGTGTTTGTAATATGTTCTACTTATTCATGTTTCCTATTGCTGAACATCTGTCCACTATTATACTTCTTTGTAACCAGGCATCGGCAGACTTTGCAAACAAGAAATTAGGGCGCCACAGGAATGACTTCGTAAACCAGGAATTAAGTCGGCATTTTCCTCTCCAACTGAGAGGATGAGGATTTTTAATGGGTTGGTGTTCAGAAGCCTGAAAACAGGTCTGTGGTTAATAGAAGCATAAGAGATGTATGGTTGTCAGGGACATTAAACAACATCACGGACGAGATCTCTCTCACTAGTCCGTCTCACAGCGTCTCGTCGTGTTTTCAGTGCTCTTTCAAACTCTTGTAGATTGTAGATTACGTTAATAGACAATTTATTAGGCTACAGTTTTGCTAGCTTGTCAAAACTGCTGGTTGGTTTGTCAGAGATCGTCTGAAGCTCCATCCGACTGTGGTGTAGTTCACTATAGGATAACGTTTTTACTTCTGTTGGCTGCATTAACGCTTCAAACATCATAAAGGTGGTGCTCATTTGTGAAGGTCATCCTGCTGAACAAAACAGGTAAGCATCAGAAACGTGTGTTTTCCACAGAGTTTATTTCCTGCAGTGATCCAAAATCCAATGCAAAAATATCCCATTAATTCTCAATAGACCCAGTGGCGATTAAAACTTCTGTTTTTGTTTTTTTTACAAAATCCTTGCTTTAATTTTTTATGAGTGAGCCTCAAATGTGAGAAAACCGTGCATTTCTAACCATAGACTGTATATGAAGAGTCTATGTTGTACACCCTCTACAGCGAGTTAAAAGATTCAATCTGACAACCTCCTTCTCTAGGGTACGCTTGTTTTAACTTTACATTAATTCTACCTGACGCCGTGTTAGCCACCTTAGATGGCCCCTGCACTATAATGAGGACTGAGTAAGTAGTGGAGAAGCTGTTAATCAATGCAGTGTAAACTGTTTAAAGAGCTGAGCTGTCGGCTAGTAAATAATTACACATACATATTCTGAAGGAATCCACAGCTAACCACAGTTGTGTTATGATCTTTGCTATAAGAGGATTATAAAGTATGAGGCTTTGACACAAAATGCTACACTGAATATATGATTTAACCCAGTGTGAGTGTGTGGGTGGCAGAGGTCGTGTGTGTGTGTGTGTGTGTGAGAGAGAGAGAGAGAGAGAGAGACAGAGAGACAGAGAGAGAGAGATTGATGGTATGTTATATTGGAGACACTGCATCAGTTTACGACGTTGTCATGGCTTTTTGGCTGTCACTATCTTGGTTTTTAGGAGCCATAAGTGACCATATTTGGACGAGAGGGTTAACTTGAGAGGGGCAAGTTAAATTATCAGCAAATGCATGCACTAGCTAGCTGGTTAGCAAGGTGCATCCTCCATATTAATTGGAACATTGATTATGGCCAGCAAAAAAAAGCTTGATACATGAACAATGATCAGACGACTCATTAAAGTGTCTTTAAGTACAACCCTGATTCTGAAAAGTTTGGATGTTGTCTAAAACATTAATAAAAAAGTGCTACGGCTCTATCATAGCCCAAAAACATCCACTGCTATAATGACTATTTTACTCTAAATGGGACCATACGTTTGTAACAACAGATTGAGACAATAAACTCACTAGGGAAATGTTTGCAACCACAGGAGTTGCAGGTTTGATAGGCAGGAATTCAGGTTTAAGCCACTTCCACATTGGCTTCACTTCACACAGACACAGAGGCTACATCCACTTATACAGTCTATGTGTGATGCTAATATTCGATGAATATACATTTCCTAAACAGAATCTGAATAATAATAATAATTTGTAAATAACTGAGACCTGTAGATCAGCAATCATCAACATTCAGCATATTTACAATAACGTTTCCGTAATCAGTTTTTAACCATCACTACTCAGTGATCTGCCTCCTTGGTGGAAGCCTGAGAGCATTTTCTAGTTAAGTATCTAGTTATCATCATTCATCAATCATTCTAGATTTCCCATGTCTGTTGACACTGATATAGGCAAATAAAATTGCATGAATTTAGCATGAAAGTTAAAATATCAAACAATAATGCTAACCAGGCATAAGCACATTATATTTTCTTTATTTGGAAGTCCGGCACTCACAGTGTCTGCTTAGAAAAAGTCCCATGACAAATGCAGTTGATGACCCCTGTTGTAGACTATCGTAATGTACAAGTATTTAAAAAAAAAAATCTATATCATCCTTACAGAATGGCTGAAACTGTTCCCTACTCTGCCTCTCTTACTCTGTTATCATGTTAAAGTGGTTTGCTTGTTTGCTGACTTATCAGGAGGGTATTGATATCAATATTGTTTATGTGCAAGCACATTGCTTAGATCTTGAGACCATTTTTTGCATGTGACATACACATTATTACACAATGGTTATGTTATATATATATTTTTCCAAGCACCACAAATACCCCCAAATTACTGTATTATCAGAATTTGATCATTCTGGTCTAATTACATATGAAAAGTCATATTTTTCATTTAAGTTGCTTAAAGTACACCTGTCTTTCTCCTTTATTTTCTCTCCTCTTCCCTTCTCCCTTTGTATTTGTCTCTCCCTATATGTCTCCTTGTCTTTCTATCTTTCTGTCTTTCACACTCTTACACTCTATCATTAACCTCCCACACGACCAGTGGGTGCTTTGTAGAGTTCTCTGTGTAATTATAGTCATTAGTCTGGGTAATATCGAGGCACACACATAGACACACACATATCTCCCACATGTGACATACAGGGGATCCAAGAGCTTTTCACACATGACGGATTGTTAGAGTAGATTTCTCCAAACGAGAAGATTAAAGTTTTAATGAACCTTTAAATTGCAGTGGAGGATTGCTGAGCACATGTACTGTACTGTAGATGTTAAATGTTTTATCCGACTGCACAAATGCATACACGGCAAGCTGTTTCATTGATGGTTTGCTTTGTTCTGATCAATATGGTGTAATTTGACAGGATCTGTATGAATTCAGCAGCAAAGTGCAGAACAATGACATTTTTTTTAACTGCTTTGATATTGCTTGTAGTGTAAAATGAATCTTTCATTAACAGAACATGTCCCTCAAATTATTTGAGATATTTCCTTTAACAGCTGCCATGTTTAATTTTTTTTGTTCCATTAAGACAAGTACAGAAATTTCATTCTGATCTTTTAAATAATCAATACTACAACAACAAACCAGCTCTGCAGCAGTGTCACTGACAGGGACACAGTTCTAATCAATATTTTAAATCAACAATGGACCACATGACTAGACTATGTGCAAAAAGCCAATGGTCTATAATTGCTATCATATTAACCAGGAAAAAGTGATCATGTCAACAGCATATACTGTAAAACAAAAAGTGGACGTAGCCACCGTGACATCACTCGTTAGTTTGTTGACTACGGTTTTGAAGCCTTAAGTTTGGCATTTTCGCCAATGCCATGTGGCTAGCTTGGTTAGCAAGATGCATCCATAATTCAAAATGAACAGCCATATCTTTTAGGTCAACCAGAGCTGAACAAGATATTTTTAGGTGACCAAAATGTTACAATTAACTTGCATTGCACTTACATGAACTGAAAACACGCGGAAAGGGTCAAAGTTCTAAGAACAAAAACACAAAGTGCTCTGTTGTAGCAATTCATCAATCACATGGTAGCACAGCCCTAAAGCATATCCTGCTTCTTTGTCTATTTTACTATAAATGTGACCTTAATTTACAAAATGAGCATCATGATTAGGAGGAGAATCATTTTCTCATTGACTCTCATACAGTCGCACCTTCTTTTGCAACAAGTGGAGTCTCCCCCAGTTGGTAATTAGACAGAATGCAGGTTTAGGGCACTCCTCACATTTCAGACCCAGAGGTTGTTGTTTGGTCAGCATGGCAACAGCAATATGTTGGGTTTACACTGCCCCCAAGTGGCCAAATAATCACTTTTTGCAGGATTAGTTTACATTTCTCAGATGTGTATATTTGCTAGTTTTCTTGACTGGACAAGCAATTTGAAAATATCACTTTGGTCTCAAGGAAATTGTTGTTTACTACAGCCTGAACTTTTTAAATATAATAATGAAAATAATTGTTGTTAATCATCGCAGCCCTGGTTTATTATACACCTCCTGGTGCAACCTAGACACATCATCAGTGATGTAACCTGGGGTCATCGGGTGTTTCGGGTCTTTCAACATCAGACACCCTCGCCCAGGTGACCCAGCCGAGGATGATCAGTCCCCGGCTTGTGTCTAGGTAGCTTTTATGGCCCACGGATCACCCCTCTTGATCCACAGCCATCTTGATGCCTTCTCAGCAGCATAAGTAGTGTTCCAGATGGCTTTCTTGCTGTGCAGTCCCCTTATGCCCAACATCTTGAGAGCCCTGCAGAGTGACTGGCCTGCGAACCCACGGCATCCAACCTCAATGGGGTTACATCGGGTCTTCCATCCGTTTCGTCTGCATTCGCTTGCCAGCTCTTCATACTTGGCCCTCTTCCTCTCAAATGCCTCCTCCATCCGGTCTTCCCAGGGCACAGTCAACTCCAACAGTATCACCTGCCTTGTTGATTCTGACATGAGAACCAAGTCCGGCCTGAGTGTTGTTACTGCGATGGTCTCTGGGAACTTGAGCTGTTTCCCCAGGTCCACCTTCAGCTGCCAGTCCCTAGCAGTGGCCAGGAGCCCTGCTGCTTGGCTTGCGCATTGTTGTGGCTTCTCTCCAGCTTTAACAAAGCTGATGGAGTGCCTAGCTGGCTGTTGTTGCTTACTGAGAGAGATCCCGGTGGAGATGGTATCTGCTATGACTCTCAGCACCTGGTCATGGCGCCACCGGTAAAGTCCCTCCCCCAGGGCTTTCGGGCAGCAGCTAAGGATGTGCTCCAGTGATCCTCTCCTCTGACACAGAGGGCAGGCGGGTGTTTCTGCCAGTCCCCAACAGAAGAGGTTGGATGGGCTGGGGAGGACATCGTAGACTGACTGGATCAAAAACCTTATCCGGAGCGGCTCCGCCTTCCAAATGTCAGACCACGAAATCTTCCGGTCCAGTGCCTGCTCCCATCTAGTCCATGCGCCCTGTTGTCTCATTCCGACCATCCTGCTCGAGCGGGTCTCCTCCACTCCTGCTCGAACCTCTTCCTGGATGAGCTGACGCCTCTCCTTCCCCTGTGTCTTGTTGTACTGGGGTCTTGGGTTGCTCCCAAGTCCTGCCCGGCCTGACGCAACTGATCCCACCAGCACACTGTGGCGTAGTCGTGCTTCAGCTCGCTCCACCGCATCCTGGGCTCTCCACTTCCGGCCAGTCCGCACTTCAATCCCAGCTGAGGAGACTTTGGTGTCATTCGAGTCTCTATACAGCAGCACCTCTCTTGCACGGGTGACCATGAACTCCTCCGTCAGACTGAAGGGAAGTCGCAGCTTGTTCTTATTCCCATACAAGGCTATGCTGCTAAGGCTACGTGGTAGGCCTAACCACCTGCGAAGGTAGCCACTGACCTTTCTCTCGAAGCCCTCAACGGTGGTTAATGGGACGTCGTAGACCAGCAGTGGCAGGAGGAGGCGTGGGAGGATGCCATGCTGGTATATCCAGGCTTTAAACTTGCCTGGCAGCCCTGACTTGTCTACTGCCACTAGCCAGGTTCCCAGTTCCCTGTTCGTCGCCTGGATCGCTGTCATGTCCTTCAGGGTGCCATCTAAGACTTTTCCCAGACTCTTCACTGGCTTCTCTGAGACGGATGGAATCTGGACACCTCCCAGCGAGAAACGGAACTTGTCTGTGACCTTGCCCTTCTTCACCACCAGGGAACGGGACTTGGCTGGCTTGAAGTCCATACGTGCCCAGCTGATGAGCCTCTCCAGGCCCTGGAGAACCCACCTGCAGCCTGGTACCGATGTTGTGGTAACAGTAAGGTCATCCATAAAAGCTCTGATGGGCGGCTGACGTACACCTGACTTGGTGAGGGGTCCTCTGCACTCCACCTCTGCTGATTTGACAAGCATGTTCATGGCTAAGGCGAACAGAATCACTGAGACGGTACACCCAGTGATTATGCCCTTCTCCAGCCGATGTGATGCTGATGTTACTGTTCCAGAGGTGACTCTCAAACTGAAGCAGTTGTAATAGTCCAGTATGAGGTCTCTGATCTTGCCTGGAACATGATGCCGGTCGAGTGAGGTCTCCACCAGCTTGTGTGGAATAGACCCATAGGCATTGGACAAGTCAAGCCACAACACTGCCAGGTCCCCGCTGCCCTCCCGTGCCTCTCGGATGAGCTGGGTGACAACTCCCGTGTGCTCGACGCATCCTGGCACCTTCGGGATCCCCCCCTTCTGCACAGAGGTGTCGATGTATGCATTCTTCAGGAGGAACTCCGTCATGCGTCGGGCAGCAATGCTGAAAAACACCTTGCCCTCCACACTCAGGAGCGAGATGTTTCTGAACTGCTCGATGGTGCTTGAGTTCTCCTCCTTTGGAATCCATACACCCTCTGCATGCCTCCACTGCTGAGCCACCTTCCCCCTCCTCCAGATGACCTTGAGGATCTTCCACAGTCGCTTCAAGAGCCTGGGGCACCTCTTGCCCTAATTAAAGTACATGTTGATAATACATGGTCGCCCATAAAGTTGGAATAAAATATTTTTTACCTCTTTCTGTGAAATGACAGTGGCCCTAATTTATCAAATGAGCGTACAACAGAAAGTGAGCGTAAAGAGGGCGTAAAATCATTTCTACACAAGGCTCAGCATTTATCAATTTGGGCGTGAGCGGAGGGTATGAACAGATCTCACGTCTGCTCTCAGCTCGTGTACGCAAATTTGAGTCAGCGTGAAGTCCACACGTCTAAGTCGGATAATTGATCTTAGACTATAGTATCGATGCCTGGAGCTGATAAAACTCTTTGGTGTTTTGTTTTTTAATGGTGACAAAGCAAAACATGTTTAGGCTACATCATTTATCATTAAAACATACATAACATAAATACACCCTACGACCCTCTTTAAACAGAAAACTAGCCGAGGCTATTAAATGTTGTTCTCTTGGTTTATCCTGCTGGACACCGGATCGTCAGCGTTTCCTTCACCACCGGTTCTGCCCGAATAGAAACATTTCCAATCAGCGCTGCCACACGCTCCTCTAACTAGGACAACATTCTTAGTGAATGTAAAGAGGTGAATAATATCTCTCCATCATAATAAAAACAATATTTGGATATTATATAGATTATAAGCCTTTATATATCACGATGTATAAATGTAATATGGCAAACTCAGTTTAATGGTCCGCTACTCTGCTGACAGCACCACTAATTTCCTTCCTTTTCACTTTTTATGCTGCCAAACAAAAACAGGTTTGTTGTGTTGCAGCTGTTTGATGTCATTTACTTTCTGCCTCAGAGAAATTCCTCTTCTTTTGAAATTAAAACTTACTTTAAAACATGAGTTTATAACTATAAGTACTTTTATTTCATAAACCTCCGTCGCTGCGTATTATTGTAAAAAGTCTATTTCGCTCCTGTTGTTATTTGTAACGCTACACTTTGCTAATAAAGCTGACTTTAGGGAGGGAAAAAAATCCTCTTTTTGGCCGTATTGTGCCCTTCAGTGTCGTAAACTCCCAAGGCGAGCCATCTGAATCGGGTATATATATTAGGGCGTGACATTTAAATGACGCTTGTTTCGAGCCGCCACATTTATCAACAGCTGATCATTTTTAAGCTGTGATTGGCGAGATACGACCATTTGACAAATCACACGTGAACCCTGTTGTAAGACGAAATATACACTCAGATCTGTGCTCGTTTGTGATTTATTATTGACAGATTAGGGGTAAATCTTCTAAAAACTTTATTAATCAATCTCTCCCAAACATATCACGATGAAAATGAAAGCACAATTAACAGAGGATTTTGTCTGAAAACAAAATTATTCCAACTTTATGGGCAACCATGTATATAAATACCCATTTCTTCCAACACTAATGATAGACCATTGAACGCATTGCATGACTGGTATCTGAAAAACACAACCAGACTGTAAATCCTGTTTAACATGCCAAAGATGGAAGTGATGTTTAACCATTCAGCCACCAGCTTGCTGTCAATCATGGCTCATGTGTGGAGGTGGGCAGCTCCACCAGGAGCCAGAGCATCTGCTGGTGGGCGTGGCCTATGTGACCTGAAAATGTTTCTGTCTGATCAGACCATATCAGCCCTCGGTGGAATCTCATTTTAGCCCACTGCTGCTCTTTCTGTGAGATGCTTTGAAATGAGCATTGGGTAAAAGCTTGAAAGGAAAAGGAAATATCTTATTCATCTCTTCTTTTCTACATGTAAATGCTGCCTTTTTTCCTGGGCTGCTTACTATTCTGGGATTGTCCTTGTACCAGTGTTTGAGGTTTTTGAAACCCTTCCAAATAAGGCCAGTGTAGGGCATGTGAAAGTAAATATTATCATGTACATTCAGATTTGTTGGGAGATTATGGGACAAATTGGTACGCCTGTGTTTCTATAGAAAGATTCATTATGACAGAGCCCTCGGTTTTATTTATGCATGGTATATTATAGTTTATCAGACAGAGATATATGTAAATAGAGCCCCAGACAGAGAGAAAACAGAGAAACAGACTGAGTCAGAAAAAGTGATAAGAAACTTTAGTTGACTTTGGCCTTTTCTCCCTCCCAAGAATCAAGATGCAGCTGGCAGCCTGGCCGTTCTTGTTCCTCCCTCCCCCCACCTGCTAGACTTGCTCTGTTATTTGAATTTCTCCAATGTGACAAGAACTGGAGCTAGCAGAAAGAGAAGGGCCAAGGCCATGATGCATACAACGCCCACCAGGCATCTCTAGTGTGGCATTCACTCCTCGCAGCATTCAGTTCAGTATTTACAAAAGGGTACAAAAACCCCTGCAGAGAGAAGCTCTACACATCAGCTGATTCTATGAATAATTTATGACTTTTTATAAATTAAAGCATTTCTTGAACTGAATGACAAATCAGTTACAGACATGTTATATTCAATCAGATTTTATGAAAAAAAATCAGGCTACTATATCATGAGTGGAACCAAAGGACAGACTCATTTTTTATTTCATTCTTGTAATCCTAGCCAGTTTAGTGACACTTTTAACATTACATTTCTGTAATGGAAAATCCAATAAAGGTGGTAAATATAATTCTATGAATGTCTGAATTGGCATGTGTCACAAATAACAGTTAAAATGTATGCTCAACTTTACAAGCCCCATGGATGTGCAGTAAAATGGAATAAATAATACAGAATTCTGTTGGAGGGGAATAAATCTGCCACAGCTGTTAAAAGTGATACGTTTTCGATGCATAATATGATGATATGGGATGAACTCATAGACTGTAAGTGGACAAACCTCTGTGACATCACCAGTATCACCAGCAAATTTTTCTTATTTTTTTGAGACAGGAGAGAACATATTTGGATGAGAAGGGAAAGCTTGGCAGGAGCAAGGTAGCAAGCTAGATTGGTTACAAGGTTCATCTGCCATTCTCATTAACTGTGACATTAATTGGGATGTTAATTTTTCCTTGCAAAAAACAGGCTGAAAAAAGGTGAAAAAATCACAAAATGTATTTTCATGATGGGCTTCGTATATTTTTTGCTGTTTTGAACATCATGACTGCTGATAAACAGGTTGCTGCTCTAACATTGAAAAACTTCAGTTTAGGAAAAGAACAAGGTTTGGCTTAAAAAAAAACACCACTTATTCCAGACAAACCGTAGCTTCCAACAACGGGAAACAAACACTGGTCTCCTGGTTGAGAACATACGCCAGACAGGCGACTTACCTGGCTTTTAACATTACAAATTCAGCTGCATTACTTTTCATGGGAAATCGCTCCTAAGGACAGCCTGTAATGTGAAAGGTTCAAAGTTCTCCAACAAAAACACAGACAACAATCCCAAAACAAGTTAACTGCTATTTAAGTGGAGAGGATAGTGTCACGCCTTAAGCAAACCATGGCTCTGTTTTATCCATAGACTGTATATAAATAATGGACGTAGTCACCGTGACGTCACCCATTGGTTTGTGGACTGCCCGTTGGAAGCCTCGAGTTCAGCGTTATACTCGTCGCCATCTTGCGTCGCCATCTTGTTTCCGATACGCGGAGCAGACCATAATTGGACTGTGGCGGAGCGCGAAGGATCTGACGACACTGACTACAGCCTCTCTACACCGGCAACCCGGCTGAGAGAAGCCGCTGCTAATTCATGTTAGCATTAATTGGAGCATTAACTGGGATGTTAGTTTTGGCTAGCAAAAAAACAAAAACAAAATGTATCTTTCTTACCTCAGAAAACTGAGCAGCGACTCCTTGGAGTGTCTGTTAGTCCAACCAAACACTGAACAAGACATTTTTACTGAACAAAACGTTCAAATAAACTGTCATTAAGTGAAAATACAGTGAAAGGGTCAAAGTTATGAGACCAAAACGGTAAACGTCCTCTTTTCTATCTATATAACGTTATACTTTATTGACACGTTGCCGTGGATACGCATTGCTCTGCTTCTCTCCTGGTGACGGCTCGCCTTGTTAGTGACCTGTAGCCACGCCCCAAATCATACGATTCTTTATCTTCTATTTTCTTCTAAATGGGGCCATTATTAGAACTAGTGACATCAAATTGTCTTGAAGATGATTTTTTACTAGCGATTGAGACCATAATGTTGTCCTGAAAAAAGTGAGAAGTTTTCAAATTTTGCACTGAAATGAATGGGCAGATTTTTTTTGCAGCCAAACTTAGCACCCCCTACTGGAATTTTCGGTGAATTGCAGGCTTAATGCACTTCCTGGTTGCCTCCATGCTCAGACACGGAGATTGCCGCCTGGTTTTATCCTAAAGGGGAGAACAAATTCCAAAATGCACATAATGCCTTATTAAAGAAGACTTGAAACTAGTGATTGAGACTGAGACTGAGACTGAAAATGTTCACTGAGATAATGATTTAGGTGAGAAATAGGGTCATTTTCTAATAGACTACAATTGGACTTGTTGCAACCAGTGGAGCACCCTCTGCTGGCCTTAAGAAAGAATGCAGGTTAAAGGCACTTCTATTGGCCTCACTTTTCAGACCCTGAGACTACATCCACTTCTTTTATACAGTCTATCGGTGTACTGCACTGGAAATATCCTGGAAAAATCTATCAGCTCTGCATGATGATTGTCATTTCTGAACATCAGAAGTGTACAGTTGGCATTCTGTCCAAAACTTCACATTAAAGGAGGTATTTGTCTGTTTTTTGTGCAATCTTTGAAAGACTGGAACCTACTTCATGTCATGTCCCATTCACAAAAATTAATATATGGATCTCATAACACTGAGAATGAATGCCAAAGAAAACACTGCAGGCTGGTACTGTATTCACATCTTAATTTGTCATAGATAATATGGAGGTAGACCCATGACACAAGGAGTAAAATTCAGATTCTATATATATCCTTTTCCTGAGGAAATGTTGTCATGGAAACATCCTGTAATAAAATAATCTGATTTGTTTGCACCAAGACAAACGACACATACACAGCACACACACACTACTGTACAATGAGTGGGGCCTGGGAAGGTCTAGGTCTCCAGATAACACGATTACGAGTGATATTGGATTTTATTTAGGCAGACGAGGATTGTCCACAGATATAATCCTGTTTTAGTCCAGTGGATGCGAGCACTGATGTGTCCACATCTTTCTGAACCCTTTTCCAAGGATAAATGCACTGCTGCTGTTGCCAGATACTCATCAGCAGAGGCCACTTACATACTGACACATTTACTCAGGAACTCTCAGTGGACAGTATGAGATTTCGCAGCAGCTTCACACTTTCCTTTGTTTTGAGTTGAGCTAATGGAACTCTCCTATTGTGACCAGAGCCCTGACTTTCTATGAAGTTGATCATTTTTACATACATTACATAGACTGTGTAAAAGAAGTGGACATGGCCACTGTGACGTTACCCAGTGGTTGTGCGGAGTACCATTCAAATACCAACCTGGCATTTTGGAGCCACAACTGACAATATTTGGATGAAAACGGATACTACTAAGACACTGGAGGAAAAAACAGCCACCTCCTTATGAAGAATGGTCTACAACAATGGCACAGTTAGCTGCCTATGAGAGGGTGACGTACTCCCTACTGGATAAACTGGATCAATATGCTCATTTGGAGCCCTTTTACTGACTGGTTGTCTGTGGGTTAATGGTTGCCGTGACAATGCAGTATTGTCATTGATTTGGTGTGCTTATCTGTTGAGAGATGTCAGTGTGGTGGTCTGTGGTTGTGTTTGTTTTGTTTTGTTTTTTCTTGGGTTTTTTTATCAACTCATTTACTGAAAAAAAAGTAAAGAATACAACTTAGGGAGTGAATTCCTGGCCTTGATGGCTCCCTGTTTGAATGAATGGATTCCTCCCTGTCTGTAATATTTGTTTGTTAAACTTTAATAAAAAGTTCATTACAAAACAAAAATATTTGGATGAGAGCAGAAAGCTAGGGGATAACCAGCCCAGCGGGAACATTATTTGCAAAAGGATACTTGAAACTGTCATTTGAGACGAGAAATAATTAGGAAATGGTTTACTGAGGTAATACATCAAGTGAGAAGTAGGGTCATTCTCATAGACTTAGTACACAATTGTGCTGCTTTTTGCTACCAGTGAAGTTGCCCCCTGCTGGCCATTAGAAAGAATGCAAGTTTAAAACACTACCGCATTAGGTTAACTTTTCAGGACCAGAGCTTTCCCCTCGTTTCATAAGCATTATCTTGAAATATCTTAACTATAACAATTGAATCGGTAACCATCAAAGATATCCATATATTATGTCAAGATGACAAACCTTTGTTCATCCAGTAATTTGGTTTATGACCAAATACATGCAAAAAAAAAACCCCAACAACAAAAGACTTTCCAATAAGTCATTGTGTTTAGTTAACACGTCAAACTAAGATGGTCAGCATGTTGGCATACTGTTATTGTGAGCATATTAGCATGCTTAACATTAGCACATAGCTGAAATGACACTAGAATTTTACTTTCGTTATGTTTCCAGTCGGGACAAGCACAGTCTGGTGTCTGTCTGGTATGCTTCATTGGAAAAAGTTTTTCATGTTGGGCTACACACGTCATGGAGTCAAATGCACTTGTAATAGCTGCAAGGTAAGCCTTTTTAATGAATTGCGTAGTTTTATTTTTTGGTAACAGGACTTCTTTGTTGTTGCTGTTTTTGTCCCACAGGTACTTTCATCTCAGCGTTCACGGTGCTGTGTGGAGCTCGCAGCGAGCTGATCTCTGAGCGAGGTGTTTGTTGTGTGTTCTGGCTCAATGTGGCAGCAGCCTTCATCCAGATACTGACAGCTGTTATCATGGTTGGATGGATCATGAGCATCTTCTGGGGAATGGACATGGTCATCCTAGCAAGTCAGTACTTGTCCAGCTGAGTTTATCTTTCTGTCTGACAGTTTTTCTCTTCAGTCCTTTTTATTTTTAGTCTTGTCTCCTTTTCTTTTGTTTGTCTGTCTCGCACTCGACACTCAGTAGGTGGAGTTCATCCAAATAACTATAAAATTTTCACTATTTGAAAATCAAACAAGAATTCTCATGAAAGAACTCAATCTGTAGTTTGAGTGTTAAGAAACTGAGTCACACAAAGGTCATGGTCAGGGTTACCAGCATGTAGAGTTGTACGAAATCGTAACTCATATCACTTTCCACTTTTTTAGTTTTTTCAGTAAGTTGTTTGAAGGATAAGTCTGGCAATATTCTGTATTTATCACCAATAATTTTGGTCCAAATGCTCTGTGCCTATCATTGTCCAGACTAGTAACACCTTTCTGCCTTTTTTAAATATTAATATACATTTCAAGCTACTGAAAGTATATTTACACTACTCATAATATTAAGTCTCTCCGTTGCCTAAGCAGAAAGTCTGTCACCCGTCAGTCAGTCAAAACCCCAACCCTCACCTCTCCGTTCTCCTCCGTCCTCCTCTGTACTCCTCCGAGACATGCTAATATTAGCCGCCAGCTAACATTAGCTAACAATTAAAGTAATTTTAATCACAAAAATCGAATCTGTGACAAATGACTTCCTGTCGCTAATCACATGCAGCTTTCAAAATAAGAGCACAGTGTTTAACAGAATCCACCACAAAATTTACAAGAGGACTGTCAAGTAAGATGCCTTAAATAAAACATAATAGAACCCTTATTCTTTATTAAAATAATTCTTAAAATATGCAATCATTAAGATTAGAGAATATGATGGAATAGTGGCATTAGAATGCGTTAGAGGCACCAAACTTGGGCTTTTATTGCATTTTACTTCTAAATGTACCAAAAAATTTCCTGGGGAAATTCCCTAGATGGTTTGGTGCCCCGTCTCTCATTAAATCCTGTGGGAAACACTGAATAGTGTACCTCATCTGACAGCTGGGAACTTCAAGATTTATTTGAGATGCAGTTGGGCACTGTGTCAAGTTGTTAAATTCATTAATCAGTAATAAAGATCATATGAAAACGATATTTTCCTTGCAGAAACATCAGGAGAAAGAAAGAACGAACGAAAGAAAGAACTGAGGTAGACAGAGACAGCAAAATGGGAGAGGCTGGGTTAATTCACGCCTTCTCAGTCAGAAAGTAGTAGATTCTCCTCAGGCATTGATGCATGAACAAGTGAAAACACACACACACACACACAAACACACACATGCAGAAAGTCACTATTTTCTCTCTACACAAGGCAGCCTTTGAATTACCACTGCGCTCTCTTCTTTGTGTGTACAAGTGTGTATTTGGGAAGTAATTGCTGCCTGCTTGTGCAACCCAATGGTACATACATGCCTGCAAGATTCTCTGTTTGTGTGTGAGGTACAGTAATTGTGTTTGTGTGTGGGAGTGAGAAGCCCCCCTGGTGCTTTTTTTTTTTCTCTGCTCCCCACTGCTTTTCTGGCCTCTGGGTAAACGTCTTATTCAATTGTTGCTGCTAAAAGGCTATACTGCTGTTAGCGCTTATGGTTATCTGCCTATTGAATATTTATATTGAATATGAAAATTATGTCCCCGCTAGCACTGAAAGCAAAACTGATATCATGCATGCTGTTTTACTCTTAGATCAATTATTATTCAACTATTCATCACCACAATACATGTCTTTGTAGCTTTGGGATGCTATCATTCCTCATGCTTCCATCACTACAAACAATTCTTCATTTCATTATTTTTTCCTACTTTCTACTGCTCCCTCTCTTGTCTTCCTTTCTATCTAATGATCATGGTATTATCTTCCTCCCACTGATCGCCTCCCTTCTCTGTCTCTATCTAATGATTGTTCCTATTTGATCTTGCTCTCTCTCTCTCTTACAGTATTCCTCCCACTCTCTGCCTGTCCCCCCCACCTCCATCTCCCTCTGCCTCAGTTTCTTCTTCAGTTTTTTTTTTTGTCCTTGTCTCCATATTTCTGCTCATCGATCCAGCAAACCAGGGTTATGTTTCTGTATTCGGTTCATTTGATCTTGTAATGTGAGTTAACAGAGATCAGCTCATGTTGAAAGATTTTTTTTCCCTTTGAAGTAGAATGCTCTGTGGGAATTTCTCCTCTTGTCCAAAGATGCCCGTTTTGTGTTCCTTTAATACAGTCAACTTCTGTGTGATAATACTTGAAACGTATCAAACAATGAAGCTCATGGTTTTCATCACTAACTGTCTCTTTTGTCTTTTCTCTTCTACCGCTGTTATCGTTCTTCGTGAACTGAAGTTTCTGATGGTAGGTGTTTCTCTTTTCTCTCACTCATTTACAGTCCCACGGCAAGTTGATAAAATCGGAGTGAAATGTAGAAGCACGTCACACAAATGATGAATATTCAGCTTTGCTAAATTTAACATAGATTGAGGAGAAGCCAAAACAAATAACCACATTTCCCAGGCTTAAAAATACTTCTAAAAAACATTCATTCAGAACTTTCTCATGCTCTTTTATCTGAGTAGACAAGAATCACGTATTATATTTGGTGATACGTGTGATACATGTTTCGAAACATCAGTAGATGCTTAGGTTGCTCTATCGCTTAAAAAGTTATTCATCATAGATCACTCTTGTCTTCATTTTCCAGAGCTTGTATCACGATTTCCTCAGACTTGAAGTTATGACATAGTGATCAAGAGCATACATGGTTGAAAGCTCCAGGACATATGAGCAAATTCCATCTGCTGATAAAAGTGTGTGCATGGCCTGAAAGCCTCAAAGTTGTGAGATGAAAACCGTGATTGTGCCTTGTCAAGCACAAGGTTGCCATTCCCTAAAACACTACCTGCTTTATCATCTATTTTACTTGAAATGGGACCATAATTTAAAAAATGGACATCATGCTGTATTGAAAAAAACTTTGATTGAGACCTTAAACTCCTTACTGAGATAAATGCTTACTGAGGTAATAAAACGAGAAGTAGGGTCATTTTTTTGTCATAAACTTCTAGACACAGTCTGACTTCTGTTTGCAACCAGTGGAGTCGCCCCCTGATGGCCATTAGAAAGAATGCATGTTTAAAGCACTTACACATTCCCTTTTCAGACCCGAAGGACACCGGTGTTGATTTACCGTCCCTACTGTTTCAGAGTACAATTCAGTGACACGCCGCTGTCATAAATATGAACAGATGAACAGCTGTACACAAGCATTTGTTATCATTGGATTACTTATGATCAGAACTGCTCGAAAACTTTGCTAATACAGCCAAACATCAGGCAAATGCAGCAACACAAGATGTGGCAAACCAGCTAATATTACCAGTATCAGTCAATTACATGGTTAAGAACAACTCTCGTCACATTATAAGTGAAATATGACTCCGGCTACTCTTTGCTACGACTCTGCTGATGCTGCAGTAAAGAGCAGACTCTTTCAATTTGTAATTGTAGCATCCGTCCTCTGAGAGTTTTTTATTTGATGATCATGGGTGCTGATGGATGAAAATTATTTTATTGTTTTTTAAAGACATGTTTCGGGCATCATGTCATCAGTGTATCATCAAACACTGTAACACTTAATACCACGGCAAGGCTGCTACCCTGTTACAAACCACAACTGTGTGATTTGTAAAACTGTTCTGTTGTAAAATGCATTTCGTTAATAAGAGAGGTTTCTTATTTCTCTCTGATGGAGTTAGTTAAAGTTTCCAATCTATTTTAAATCATAATACAAGCCAGATTGATATTGTTTACCACTTTGAGGAAGCTAGGGTAATGGCTTGCCAGCCAATACTTGATAAATCATTAGCTCTAATGCTACAGTCGAGCTCTCTTTTGGTTATTGCTCTCATTTTTCTCAATTAAATGAAATGGAGAAAGGCAATTATTGTCAAAAGTCCAAAATAAATGTTTCCTAATTACATATTTAAAACCCTCTTGAATGGAGCCATAAAAGCCGGATAATAGATTTGACAATTATTTCTACAAGCGTTCAAAAGGCTTTCTATGTCTTTTCTTCCTCAGGCTACAGAGACCAGGGTCTTCCTCAGGATGTCTGAGAGAGGTCGCTCTCATGTTTGCTGATGGATCCCACAGACAGTTTGATCTCTTTAACCTCCCTGATGCCTGATGGTGATCTTTACCTTTGTCATGACATGTAGCTGTCTGTCTTTTAAATGCCGGGACACGGAGAGAAGCAGAGACGTTAAAATAAATTTGCCACGTTGGAAAAAACAGAAGGAAAGAATCAGCTGACTGCTTCTGATTGCACGATGCGGATTGGTCGAGGCCACTTTACTTTTATGTTAAAGGAACAGGATGAGGGAAAAGAGACTAAAACTGTACAGTCGCAAAAAAAACAATGTGTTTGTATTTTGTTGCATAGTTATGATAGTGATAGTTTTGAACTTTTTTTTCCTGATATGTTTTATTTGATCTATTTGACAAAAAACAAATCTGTACAAATTTGTTACTGGAAGTAAAAAATGATGGTGATTTTCCTCTCTGACAATCATTAAGCAGAGAATTATTCAACCCATAAATGTGGAGCAAATATGTTTTCCACTAAAGCATGCAAAATAGATTTAAATGGCTCTGATACTTGACATTGAGAGCAGTGACTTTAAATAATAACTTGATAAAGATGAATGAGTAATTTGCAACCAATTGATCTGCCTATGTCACTGTAGCTACAGTATTTTACTTTTCAGGCAATGTTTTACTGTGATAGCAAACACATCTTTAACACGCTGAATCTCACTGCCGGTCACAAGATATGTGTAAAATTACAAGGCTGTGTGGGGAATGATTCATGCCTCCTGGTAATTATTTGATCTGAATTTTCGTACCTCTTAAATCAGTGTCAGGGTGGGATATTACATGCTGTAAGAACATTGTGCCTAATTAACAATATGGTACTCTGGGGGACAAACGTCACATACCTTTGCTGTCACATTATGATAAATATACAGTGACAGTGATGTAAATTGAGTTTGCGACTGGGATCCTTTGTTGGAACAGGTATTTTTTTACTTGTTTGATAAGGACCATACATCCAGTTTGAATCAAAAGCTGATAAGATGAATATAACAAAACAGGACACTTTTAGGTTGTTGAATTCTCTGTTTTTTTTTGTATACATTGTGTATACTGTATATTAATGTGTGGGTGTGATATATTGAAAATGGAGATTGGAGAATATATGGTAAGGCCTGACTCAGTACAACTTTGTAGGCAGGTTTGTAGGTCTCAAATAATGATGGAAAAGGCTATCATGTACAAAAGTCAATCAAAAAGTTAGAATAGTAAACACAACTTGCCTTGGAGGAATCGATCCAAACAAAGCCTTTCCCATGGTACCGCATCCGCTTTCTCACACACTGCATCACTGGCTCACTTCCCTGAAAAATATCCAAGAGTACCAAAAGTCAAACAGCCTTAAACTAAAAGAATTAAACCAGCTAGTCTCAGGCGTAACACTAATGAAAACTGGTGCACTACATCAAAATCATCGCGAGTGGGCTTGAAGGAAGCTCTGAACAAACTGAATGGGCTCCAATTGGGAATATTTGACAAAAATAGAAGAAACACACCTCAAAAACTAAAATACAGAGTATTATCTTTCCTGTAAAAGGACAGATTCAACACATTTCATGCAGAAACTCATGAAAAAAAAGTGGAGATACATGTATATATTATTTTTGGTGTGTGTCTATAGAAATCAAATAACATGCATAATTTACAATGTTCTTAATTTCATTTTCTATGTGTGATTTACAGTATCTCTTCGTTTTATTTGTTACTCTCTGTGTAGGTTTTAATTATCTTCAATATCTTAGCCAAATGCCTTTTTAAGAGTACTGCTGTATTTTGGATGACAACACCAATGTTTTTCTGTGTATATATGTACAGTGTTTGTATGTGAGACAGATTATGATGATGTCTGTAACGGTGATGATATAATATGCCTTACAAATGACCAATGTTCTCCCCCAGAAGTGTTTCAGTAGCAGTTATGCTGGAGTGTCTTTGCTTTGTTTGGGTTTGGGTGCAATTTAAAGATCTAAAATCATTATACTGATGGTGGTGTTGTGCTAGCTTTTTGATTGTAAACAAAAATACTGCCATGTACAGTTTTCTGCATGCGTAGCTTTGGTGTCAAGTCACTGTATAGAGTAACACACTCACACAGACTAAGATAACTATTTTAATATTGTAGCTTCCCTCTGTGACTTTGCAACATTGGTTTTATTTGAAAATATTTAAGGTGACTGATGCAAAAAACATGCAATTAAAAAGTTTTGGTTCTAATAACTGAATATTTGTGAGTTCATTGGGTTTGTTTTTAATTCAATGTGAATGAGTGTTTTGAGGGATTCATAAGCAGGCTGTTTGCCCTGTTCCAAAAACAAAGTTGTGCAGTCACTGTTTTTCATAGGAGAATCACAGTGGCTACCTTTGAAGGTATCAATATTGTCACATTTCTCCTTTATTGATTAAATGATGTGTTACTTCACATCTGACAAATGAATAAATATAGCATACCCTTCAGAATATGGCTACAGGTATTGCTACACAGACAATGACATGAAAACTGTTATGCTATGGTGTTTGACATTTGGCATGTTTCCTTAAATTACATGTGCTGTAAATTAACTTTTTGGATGTTTGTTCTTCAAATTCATTTCCCATTCAGAAACTAGAATCGTGTTTTATTAAGCACGGATGGCATGTAATTGCTTTATTATTTCATCGGTTTCAATTAAATTTGTGTAACCCCTTTTACCACCGGCTCGTGTAGTAAAACTCACTTTATATTATAAAGATGAAGCTTTAACTCTTATGCAAATGATTTATGGCAAAAGGCACATCTCGAATAATAAATTTCAGTCTAGGGTCCTGTATAATTCTCACTTGTAAATGATGGAGACTGTAGGGAATGCTTACTTGTATATACCTTAATACTTAAATAATAAACACAAATCAATAAACCCACACAATGATCGCAGTTTTAGGAAATGTATTAAAGTTTAGGAGAACACACATCCAAACATTTTGCATTGAAAGAGAGATATAGAAAATAAGAAAATAGAACCCCGGGGTATAAAGTGTTTGTCTTATGTTAAACTGTCTTATTTTATTTTGAGTGCACTCTTTTTCTACTTTTGTTGGCGCGCTTTAGTTGGAGCTCATGAAGGAAACCTTTGATACCTGTACTCCCGTGTGTTAGTGTAACTGTAACCGTAGCTGATGAATCACTCGCTCGTTGCGGTAACGACCGTCTCCGCCCGCAGCAGCTCGCAGCGGCAGCCCTCCGTTTTCCCTCGGCAACGGCAAAGCGACCTCCGTCCCCCTCAGCAACGGCGAAGCGACCACTGTCGGCGACTCTCTCCCGAGACGACTCAACAACGCTCCGCACCGTCCGTGCAGGCGGCGGTTCCCCTCAGCGAGGACGGTGGTGTTAGCCTAGCTCCTGCTAGCTAACGGACCTGGACTCGTTCACCAACACACAGGCGGCGGTGGAGAGTCCAACTCACAAACTCTGAGCACGTCGCTCAACTACAGTTCAAAGTCTCTGTCACTCACGGATAAAATCCACATTGACACCGCACACAGTCCCTGAGTAACTGCGGTTCGCCATCCACACGTTGCTCCTTCTTCTTTTTTTCCTCGGGTCCTCCCCCGGAAGTGTAAACATTCAGGTCATGAACTTACGCATGAACTCACGTACATAATGTAACGTTAAGAATTACTTTTAACTTCTTTTTTTAAAACATTCACACCCCATTAGATGATATTTTTAAAGTTATTAATTTTAAACAAAAAGTATTTATACATTTTAATACCTTATTTATATGAAACAGTTATTTATGGAAATTTTAAACTTCACCATAAAAATAATAATATTTATCAGAGTATTACACTCTCCCCCCACCAAAATAAAGGCATGCCCTCATGACTTTGTACCTTGAGAACATAAAACAATCATGGCACATCTGGTGAGTAGAACACACAATTAAGCAATGATAGGTGTACCTATCCACTTGTAAATACAAGAAACAAACTTCACTGTAGGGGCTGCTATGACACTTGGATGACCTGGGGTGTCATAAGTTAACCTTAAAGGAGCCCTCTTTAGTCTCTGAGGTCTGGTCTTGATGTCAAAGTCAGTATCAGTCTCAGAGTCAAGTTCAATGTTTTCTTCTTGTAGTTCAGGTTCTGTTGTCTCAGTTGACTCGAGTTCATTTCCACTGTCCATTCCAGTTTCCTCCACACATTCCTGTGTTTCTGCTGGCTCAACTGCTTTTGATTGTCCAGGCAAGTCACTCAAGGAGATATCTGAATCCAGACTGAATGGTTCCAGAGTATCCTCATCCATGTTGTTCATGAGAGGTTCAATAGTGGAATCATACCACAGTCCATAGTCCTCATCCTCTGAGTCTGTGTACTCTTTTCCAACAGGATCACTGGGTCTGTCCTCTCTTTTGTCAGAGTCTTTATCTAGCGTTTTCTGTGATTGTGTCTTTTCCTTTTCAGGCTTGTCTATGTGTTCTTTCTGTTTTCTCCGTCGAAGAACTCTCCTTGTAGGTGTAACATCTGTATTAGATACAGGATCTGGACATATCCTCTTCCCGAGAGGCAGGAGGTGATTTCGATGGAGGATTTTGATTGGTCCATCACCATCTTCAGGTTTCAACCGGAACACTGGTAAGTTCGGCATCTTGCTTTCCACGACATATGGTTTTGATGCCCAGCGATCTGCCAGTTTATGCTTCCCTTGTAATCCAAGGTTCCGTAGCAAGACTCTGTCTCCAGGTAACAACTGTGAAAATCTGATTCTCTTGTCATACCTCTGTTTATTGTTATCATTCTGCTTGGCAGCGATGGACTCTGCTAGTTCATAAGCAGCCTTCAACTCCTTCCTCATGTCAGAGACGTACTTGAGGTAAGTTTTCTGTTGGGTGCCGTCACTGGAGGTCTCAAAACATAGATCCACAGGTAATCTGGCTTCCCGCCCAAACATAAGAAAATAGGGAGAAAACCCTGTGGCTTCATTCGGAGTACAATTATAAGCATGAACCAAATGTACAACGTGCTGACTCCATTTTCTCTTCATGTTTGGTTCCAGAGTCCCTAACATGTCCAACAATGTCCTATTAAACCTCTCGGGTTGGGGGTCTCCTTGAGGATGATAGGGCGTGGTTCTTGATTTTTCAACTCCGAGTGAACTCAACACTTCGTGGACAAGGCGACTTTCGAAATCTCTGCCCTGATCACTGTGCACCCTTTTGGGCAATCCGTAATGGACAAAATATTTCTCCAGTAACACTTTTGCCACTGTGGAGGCCTTTTGGTCCTTTGTCGGAAAGGCTTGGGCGTAGCGAGTGTAGTGATCAGTAATGACTAGGACGTTTTCTGTGTTGCTCGAATCGGGCTCAATGGACAGAAAGTCCATACAAACGAGGTCAAATGGTCCATCACTTTGCAGATGAGACAAAGGTGCAACTCTCTTGGGTAAAGTCTTTCTTTTTATGCACCTCACACAAGACTTGCAATACTCTTCGATCTCTGACTTCATCCGAGGCCAGTAGAACCGATCTTTAATCAGGCCATAGGTCTTGTCGAGGCCCAAATGACCTGAGTCATCATGCAGTGATTTCATTACTGTGTTTCTGTACTTTTCTGGTAGCACCAACTGAGAACAGCGTGGTTTTCCTGGTGGAGTTACAATGCGATACATTGCTCCTTTCTTCATCTTTAACCTGTCCCACTCTCTCAACAGCAAAGAGCAAGCTCGATGTTTTGTCTTGTCAACTTGGTTGATATTGCCATTATTCAGAGCCGACCACACTTGTCCTATGCCAGGATCTTCCTGCTGAGCTGTTGACAACTCGGTGAGACTCACGACAGGCATATTTTTGACACTCAAAGAAGCCACATTACAATAAACGTGTGGGATAGCTTGTGGAGAAATCCCCAAAAGGTCAATGGCTCTTTCAGACTGTGTGTTTCTGTGTTCTGTCACCGCAGACATCTGGCACATGGCTCTCACACCTGCTGCAGGAATGTTTTCCCACTCTGTTTTTTGTATTGAACTGGGATGTGGGCGACGAGAGAGAGCGTCGGCATCAATGTTTTGGACACCAGATCTGTACTTGAGACTGAAGTCATACGTAGATAGGGCAGCAAGCCAACGGTGACCCGTCGCGTCCAGCTTGGCAGACGTTAACACGTATGTCAGAGGGTTGTTGTCTGTCCTCACCTCAAACTTAGTCCCGTACAGATAGTCATGCAGCTTGTCCACTACCGCCCACTTCAGCGCCAAAAATTCCAATTTATGGGCTGGGTAATTCTTTTCTGAAGGAGTCAAGCTTCGACTGACGAAAGCCACGGGTCTCAATCCTTCACCCTGATCCTGGTACAACACTCCTCCTAGCCCTTCTCGGCTAGCGTCGACATGCAGCACATAAGGTAGCTGAGAATTTGCAAAAGCTAACACAGGAGCTTGAGTAAGCCGTCGCTTCAACTCCTCGAAGGCTGCTTCACATTTTCCATCCCACCGATGATCAAAAGGCTCCAAGGGGTTAAGGTATGTACTGTCCTGTTTACCTTTGAATTTCTTTGCAGCTGGTGGGTAGCCGGACAACAGTTGGTTCAACGGGTGAGCTACTTTGGAATAATCCTTCACGAAGCGCCTGTAGTACCCACAGAATCCAAGAAACGACCGTAAAGCAGTCACAGTGTTGGGTCTCGGCCATGTGGTTACAGCTTCGGTCTTCTTTGGATCAGTAGAGACCCCATCTTGAGATATAATGTGTCCAACGTAGGTTACCGATGGTTGACAGAATTGGCATTTATCCAGTGACAACTTCAGTCCCTCATCTCTCAAACGGTCAAGCACCTTCAGTAATCTGGTCTCATGCTCCTCGAGCGCTGCTCCAAACACAATGAGATCATCGAGATAAACCAATACCTCAAGCAGATTCATGTCCCCGACAGTCTGTTCCATTATCCGCTGAAACGTAGCGGGAGCCCCTGTCACTCCCTGTGGCATTCTTTCAAATTGGAAGAATCCAGCCGGGCAGATGAAAGCTGTCTTGTCTTTGTCAGAGTCTGCCATAGGTACTTGATAGTATCCACTCCGAAGGTCAAGCACACTAAACCACTTACTTCCACTGAGACAGGCCAAAGCATCTTCAATTCTTGGCACTGTGTATTGGTCTGGGACAGTGCGACGGTTTAGAGTCCTGAAATCCACACACATCCTTATTTTCCCGTTCTTCTTCCTCACGACCACAATGGGCGAGGCATAAGGACTACGTGACTCTGTAATAACACCAGCATTTTTTAGCTGCGACAGATGCTCCCTCAATGCCTCCACTTCTGCAGGCGGCAGCCGACGAGACCTCTCACGAAATGGTTTGTCGTCTGTGGTTTTGATAGTGTGCTGAGTGCTTTTACTGCATCCTACATCAAACTCATGCAGAGAGAAAGCCTCGCTCCGTTCCATCATTTTTGTCACCAATCTTTCTTTCCACTCCTTAGGAACTGGTGAGTCTCCAAAGTTGAAAGAAGAGGGCGTCAACTTTCCAGGTGACTCAACATTAGACTCTCTCTTTTCAGGTGGAGATGACATGACGTCGACTGGAAACAGATGAGCTATCGGCATTCCTCTGGTCAAGGTAATTTCTCGTGCTGACATGTTTCTGACTAGAACAGTGATTTTCTTAGCCATCACACCAGTGGATGTCTGTAACTCTGGTCTCACCAGGAGTTGATCTGGAAACCGTGACTCATTCGCAGGGTCATCAGGTGAGTCCACGAGGATGGTCTGAGTGCTTGGCGCTCCCTGAAACTTTGCTGCACCAGTCAGTCTGGCGACTCCCCCAGGCCCTAAGGTGACAGGTTTGGTTTGAGTGAACCACACAGTTCCTCTTTTGTTGTTGTCAGTGTCAGGTGGCAGAAGTGAAATCTCATTGAAAACTTTTCTGAAACTTGGGTGAATGTGCATGGTTCTCACAAAGTTTTCTCCTCCCTTTTCTTTACAGTGGCTAAACAGTCGTCTCACAGTGGGTGTGTTGGTGCCTACAAGCATGGAAGCTTCACCTCTCACAACTGGGTCGGGACATACCAACACAAGTGCATCAATGGTTTCACTCACTCCGACGTCCGCTTCCAAAAACTCCAGCCTAAGTGACAAATAGCCATCATAAGGGTACTCAGCAGAACTAAGACCCCATATCTGCAAAGTGCTGATAGACGTCAATGGCAGGTGTGTCAGATATCTGTCGTAGAAGGATCTGTACAACAGAGTTACTTGAGAACCAGAATCGAGTATGGCTTTAGAGTAGATGCCTTCAATCTGTACTGTCACAACAGAGCTAGGGCCCACTAAGCCTTCAGGTACAGTGTCATTCACTTTTCTCTCTGAGTTTTTACACTTTGTGGAACGTGTTGCAACCACCGGGATGCCAGGCCGTTCCTTTACTGGACCCCGCGGTAGTTTCCCGATTTCTTTGTCAGTTTAATGAGGCGCTTGTTGACTTTGAGTAGGTTTTCTTCACCTTCACATTCTCTCATGAAATGTCCATCCTCCCCACATCTATAGCAAAATATCCCAGGTTTATCCTCTTGATAGCCAGACCTTTGTGGGGTAGCATTTTTTTTGTATGTTGTCTTGGCAGGGATTTCACGTTGTGGACTCTGTGTGTCTGGATGTGATGAAACTGTAGCAGCTTTAAGACTAATCATTTCAGCTTTCATGACACTGATCTCTTTTTTCAGCTTTACAACTTCAGGATCAGCTTCCGGCTCAGGTGCAGGCTTGGAAACAGGAGTCACAGACTGTGACATTACTGGATTCTCAACATCGTTTCTGCTTTGGAGCATATCCTCTTCCTCCCTTACCTCTTTTAGCAACTCACTGAAAGAAGGAGGTTCTCGCAGCTTGTGGGTCATGCGGAGACGAAGAGCAATCATGTCTTGTTGCAGTGCTCCTCTCACAACCTGCTCCATCCGTAATCGATTCATGTCAGACAGCATCACACCTCCTTTCCTGTAAATACAGTGCAGCAGTTTATCCAGCCTCAACAGGTAAGTGGACAGTTTTTCACCAACATTTTGGTATGTGTGTCTGAATTTCACCAGGAGATCAGATGTACTCTCAGTTGTTCCAAAAGCTGTCTCCAAAGCTTGCATGTAGTCATATGAAGTTGCAGTGGGCTTCTGCACTCTCAGGAACCTCACGATGTCAGCAGCTGGACCATTCAAGCTTTCCACTATCCTCTGCTTCTTTGTATTGTCACTGCACTGCCACTCTTCTAGCAAATGTGTTGTCTGCTCTGCCCAGGCATCATACTCTTCCTCCCCACTGGGTGTAGGGTTCACACCAGAGAACATGCGCAGCTTGCGATAACTCTGAGAATCAGCAGATGTGGTGTTACATTTATCCACTAGGGAGCTGATGGCGTGTATCAGGGCAGTGTTCATGTCAAGGGATGAAGGTTGGAGTAAGCCACTAACATCAGTGAGAGTTTTACCTTCAGTCTTCAGAAACGACATTAGTTTAGCTTGAAACTCTTCATTTTCTGCAGGAGCAGTGAGCACATGAGTAGGCCATGGACCAGCCTCACCAGGAATTCCAACAACGTCAGGTAGGGTTCCATTAGTCAAGTCAGTGGAAGTCTTAATCAGTACAAGATGTGTTTTAGAAGCTACATCAAAACAACGATCAGCTATCTCAGACTTCCCAAACACTTTAACTTGACTTAAAGCTGTTAGCAGAACTTCATCTGTGACATCTGGGTCAACATCACTCAAAACAACTGCATTTTCATAAACTAACTGCTGCCTTTTGCACCAAGCTTCAATTTCAATTGCTTCCATTTTTTCCTCAAGACAGCAAAACACTTTACAACAAATGTAAACACACTTGATAATTCCCCGTTATAAGCAATGAAGATAATTACATTTAGCAGTCTCAGAAAAAAAAATTCTCTCTTTTTTTTTTTTTTTTTTTTTTTTTTTGAATAAAGAAAAACAGGTCAGTTTTGACAAAAATACATCCCGGACGAGCCCCCAAAAATGTAACCCCTTTTACCACCGGCTCGTGTAGTAAAACTCACTTTATATTATAAAGATGAAGCTTTAACTCTTATGCAAATGATTTATGGCAAAAGGCACATCTCGAATAATAAATTTCAGTCTAGGGTCCTGTATAATTCTCACTTGTAAATGATGGAGACTGTAGGGAATGCTTACTTGTATATACCTTAATACTTAAATAATAAACACAAATCAATAAACCCACACAATGATCGCAGTTTCAGGAAATGTATTAAAGTTTAGGAGAACACACATCCAAACATTTTGCATTGAAAGAGAGATATAGAAAATAAGAAAATAGAACCCCGGGGTATAAAGTGTTTGTCTTATGTTAAACTGTCTTATTTTATTTTGAGTGCACTCTTTTTCTACTTTTGTTGGCGCGCTTTAGTTGGAGCTCATGAAGGAAACCTTTGATACCTGTACTCCCGTGTGTTAGTGTAACTGTAACCGTAGCTGATGAATCACTCGCTCGTTGCGGTAACGACCGTCTCCGCCCGCAGCAGCTCGCAGCGGCAGCCCTCCGTTTTCCCTCGGCAACGGCGAAGCGACCTCCGTCCCCCTCAGCAACGGCGAAGCGACCACTGTCGGCGACTCTCTCCCGAGACGACTCAACAACGCTCCGCACCGTCCGTGCAGGCGGCGGTTCCCCTCAGCGAGGACGGTGGTGTTAGCCTAGCTCCTGCTAGCTAACGGACCTGGACTCGTTCACCAACACACAGGCGGCGGTGGAGAGTCCAACTCACAAACTCTGAGCACGTCGCTCAACTACAGTTCAAAGTCTCTGTCACTCACGGATAAAATCCACATTGACACCGCACACAGTCCCTGAGTAACTGCGGTTCGCCATCCACACGTTGCTCCTTCTTCTTTTTTTCCTCGGGTCCTCCCCCGGAAGTGTAAACATTCAGGTCATGAACTTACGCATGAACTCACGTACATAATGTAACGTTAAGAATTACTTTTAACTTCTTTTTTTAAAACATTCACACCCCATTAGATGATATTTTTAAAGTTATTAATTTTAAACAAAAAGTATTTATACATTTTAATACCTTATTTATATGAAACAGTTATTTATGGAAATTTTAAACTTCACCATAAAAATAATAATATTTATCAGAGTATTACATTTGTATCTATTTTTTTTTTAAATCTAATTTTCAGCTATTTTTTTAAAGCTAATTTTAAGCTAATGCTAAAAGGGAGGTTTTATTGATGGCAGCATCCGGGAATATCCAGTTCCTGTATGAATCCTTGTTAAACCCTATAGAAATTTGCCGTGTAACAATCATCAATTTATACAGTTATAGAGGAAAAAACTTTTCACAATTATCATGAGTATGGATGTATCAAATCACATTTGTAATCCGACAAAAACGGCCTTTTGAAAAAGTGCAGGGGACATGTCCCCTGTGTCCCCCCAAAAAATTACATTTGTGTGTGTGTGTGTGTGTGTGCATACCATAAGTGGATATAAAACGCTCTAAAGTTCCACAGGTGGAATTGTACCATTCTGGTCCATTCCATTCTACAGTAATATTCTTAGTAGTAGGCATAAGAGGCAAAGTGAACCACAGACCTTCATGGAGTAAAGACGAGTTAACTCTGCCATATTGATTATACCTGATTTAATTATCACGGATAAATCATTGCTCAAAATGGCTAGCAAGGTAAGATATTAAACAGTTTGTTTGTTAAAGGAGACATTGTAAAAAAACTCAACTAGGGCGCATGTTTGATTAGCAAACTATAAACAGGTTAGTATCAGGTGAAATAATTGTGTTTGTGTTCATTACATGGTTGTTTCATGTTTGTTGGACATAATTTAAAGAAAATCGGATTAATTAAATTTGTGAATGTTGATCCAATGAGAATGAAGCACCTCAAATAATGACTGATATGATTCTAGCTGTTGCGCATGCTCCAGTGATGCAAGAAGATGTGTCATACTACCTCATCGCGGACGTGAACTTGACAAGCACATGCTAACATTGGCACCCACCTTATCCACATCCTTGTAAGTTTCACAGCTTTCAGATGATGTCCACCACTTCTATGTGGTTTGTTGTTCTGCTATCTCCCCTAAACATCTACTGTACTCACCACAACCAACAAATCTAAAAAAAAAAAAAGTACTTGAAGGAAGCTACCTTTTCTGCAACAAGCTGCAGCAGCTGTTCAGAGTCTGTTCAGACCTCTCCAGACAGTAGGCATTGCTGGTGCATGACAACTTAGATATTGACACAGTCATGGTGCTGTCCAACCTGTGGCACAATATTGTAAAAAGGGTCTACTACCGGATCCTGGATGTCGTGATACCTCAGGTTTATGATTGGTGGGATATTATCAACAACCCCTGGAATCATATTGACCCTCCAGACAGAGAGATTAACTTTCACACAGTGACGGATTAGGACATCCAGGCTAGCCTTGGACATTCACTCCACAAATGTCTTGGTGAATTGTTAGGAGTTGTAGAGGAGAGGTCAATATGGTGCGTGCATAGGCATAAACATGTGCATGTGCATGAGCATGTGTAAATGTGATGTATAAAGAGAACTATTCAAAGAACATCCAGATGAATGTGTGACTCTCAAGTTACTGATGAAACAGAGGAAAGAATGCATCTAGTGCCAATTCCCAAGAAAAACTGGCATGTTTTAACAATTCCACAGCTCAGCTGAGTGCTGCTGTCTTCAGGTTTCTTACAGTTAAGAAGTGAGTTTATTTACCTCCAAGGCTCAGAAGTGCACTTCCCAAGTTATACACACTAAAACTGTATTAAATCAGTTTCCATGGCAATTATGAAAATAGTCTCTTTAACCATTTGCACAGGGATGCTGATGATGATGATGAAAAAGATGCAAATCACAGTGAAGAAAGACGCTAAAGTTAATATTTCCAGAGTGTTTTCCTTTAAGGATTGTACCCAGACTTGCTGACTGTGTCTCTCACCAAATAAGGATTTCTGATCAGACAACTAGGTGCACAACATCTCCCCCTCACTCTCCACCATCCTCGCTATAATGTAAACACAACTGGAGTTGAGTTGTTTCCACCTCAGCTCAGCCAATTGCAATGTCAAAACACATTCAGATCATCAGGATGTAACACAGCGACAACACTGGTTAGAAACCCTTTTTCCACACGGGACCCAAACTGCAGTAGACATCACAGCCTCTTTGTAGCCCAGCAGTATTCTAATTAGAATCTATTTACAATGAATTGGCCTTTAAACTATCTCGGGTCCTGACCTTATGGTTAAGATACTCCGACAGCAGCCAGACTTGGATTGGAGTCAAATGTGGTTTCTATATAACAGTTTTAGATCAAGTATTCTGGGAAAAACAGCAGATGGTATTTGACTGGAATTAATGGAATTGCATGAATCTCTTGGCGAGCGTATGCTTCCATAACAATATTGAATCCCTGCGGTAAAAAATATACTTAATTAATGCTGTAGATTATGAAGCTGGCTGCCACAAAATGAGAGCATTTTGTTTGATTAGCTTATTCAGCCTCAAACGTACAGTTTTACCCTGAAGTGTTTCAAGTACATGTGACGTCATTAGGCTCTGGTGGCTCAGACACAGCACTATTAATATTATATATGAGTCTACACCTAATGACCACTGTTGCTTTGTGCAGTCATTTCTCAATCTAATTTCTTTCACCTCTGCTTAACAGATATTGTCTAATTAAGCAGAAATTACACACTTACAGCCAGCTTCATATAATTAGCCGGCTGGCTTCAGGCTGGTGATAGTTTGCTCTTTTATTGGGGTGATGTCAGTAATTTCTGAACTGATGAAAGCTTTATTGTATGCGACCTGTTAAGTCAGCGTGTGAAAACCCAACAGCGCCATGTGCTGGACACTGAGGTGAATCACAAGAGGCTGCAACACTGAAAGACAATAGTTTGGAGTATTTGGAATATTGTCAATATTGGACATAAAAGAAGTATCTCAGTGGACAGGATGACTCAGAGGGAAAAGAAGGAAGGATACGTGTGTGTCTACATGCACTCACCCTAAAACTCTTGTTTTCCTGTGCATGAGTACTGGATATTTACGTGCACTTGTGTACAATTTGTGCATTTGTGTGTGTGTGTGTGTGTGTGTGTGTGTTGTCATTTCCAGGCTCTCTGCCAGTTCCCCCATTGCTGGCCAAGACATTGCTATATAAGGAAAACAACCTCTCTCCCTGCCTCTCCCTACTGTATTTATCTCTTACAACCACACATTACAACCTCTTAACCTACAATACAGGATAGATGAACAAAATCTGGAGCTTTCTCTATATACATTGGGATCTGTGTTTTTATACATGCGGTTTTCCTGGTTTCTACTATTGCTGCTGAATTATGGAGTGTTATGCAGTGTTTAAAGCAATATATCAAAAATAAATTTTGTTGATCACTGTCATGTCCCAGACTGTAAAATCCCCCAAGCATTTAGTGTTCACAAATAACAAAAAAACAGTGGTGTTATGTAAACAAACATGAATATAAAGGGTTAAAAATTCAGAAAAATCAATGAATATTCTGTATCTATAATCAGGATTGATGTTAGTTAAAAAATGTAATTCAGTTAAAGTGAAAAAATAACTTTCTGACAACAGACACGTCTGTCCCTAAAGGACATCAGAGCAACTTTTGAGGCAATGAGGCAGGAGGGTTAAGATTGCACACAAAACCACACAGAGCCATATGACAAGTATAGATCAAACATTTACTCTGTTCATACAATATCTTTGTCACAACTTTCAGTTTGATTAGAAAATTTAAACCATCTTTTCACCGAGTCATGATATGAAATATAAAGTTGAGATTTTAAGCTAAAAGCCTTCTGCTGGAAACTACAGGCACCTTGTATTTATTTATTTTTCATTTTTTTCAGCTTCACACCCAGAGTCCTTTATAACTGTATTCACACAGCAGAGAAGTTTCACAGTCGCACACCAGCCAGGTGACGGAGGATTTCACACCCGTGAAGGCGTGGAGAGATAACCGACTAGTGGAAGCCAGGTGAGCCCACGAGTTGAGCTTGTGCGATATCAGGATGAGCTTCTTCCACCCCAGTAGTTCATTAACATTCATGACTAAACAGGTTGATGTGGGCTGTGCTCAGTCTTACTGTCAGACTTCTTACAGTGACTGATCCATAGGGTTACATATCTATATAATTCCACAAACAGTTGAAGAGATAAATCATGCTTTGGTACTAGAAAAACAACTGAATCTGAATTATGTTTGACAGAATTAAAATTCTGAGCCATAATGCTAACATGCTGGTAATCAAATGGAAAACATGAGCTCAATCTGCCCCATATGGACGCTGAAGAAAAATCATCAGATGGAACACAAAGGATAAACAGTAGAAGCTCTGTATACAGATCCCCAGATACAAACTGAGTAAAAACATGCTTCAACCCAAACACATAGATCCTGAATGTCATGTTAATGGTCACTTGCAACAGACTAATTTGAATCAATAGACTGTCTCCCTAAAATCTAAAAGCTATGAACAGCAACAGAAATCTGGACGGCTACACTGACACATTAGATACGCAAGTTAAAAGTCTTTTTTTGTGTAAATGCTGACAAATTCCAGTTTGTCACATTTTCTACAAATGCCTTTATCAACCTGAATGTAATCACTTGGCAACATCTTGGCAAACAGTTTTGCTCTTATCTAACTGCTACATTTATTTTGCTGTCTACATTTAGCCCAAGCCTTATTATTCATACCCAGACAATCTAATCAAACTTCCCAGACATGTTGGTCCTGGCCAATACTGTGACTCATACTGCCCCATATACTGTATCAACCCTGTTATTATGCAACTGTGGTTTTACATTCAGAATTCAATCCTCTTTTTCAATCATTTCATGTTTTTTTCCCCATTTGTGACATTTCTGGCAGACTGGACAGTTTGTGTGATTTTCCCCCAAAAAATTAAACAAAACACAGCAATGCAAAACACATGAAAATGCAACGATCGTCTTGAAAGAGCTAAAATTCCGACCTTTTTACATTCATTTTACACCTCAACTATTACATATGCAAGGCTGTTCGTCTCTCTCCTCCCAATCCACCTCAGTCTTTTCAGTCTGTCCTCTCAGGGCCATATATAGAGTTTGGTCTTAAAGCACTCCAGATGCCATGTTGCTGCTCCCTCTCAAAGAAAATGATGGCTGTACGTACCAGTGCCTTTCAAAACTCATTTTAGTGAAAGAGAATGTGAAAGATAAGCTGGTGCTCGTTGACCAGTTAAGGGCAGGTAACATGGCCTCTGCTCTGCAGCTGCGCCTCTTCTCACCACTCATCAATGACTTGCACTTTGCCGTTGGCCCCAGGATCTGTCCATCAAATCACCTGACGCTTGACACGGGTCTAAGCTGACGGTGGTGTGCGGCCTTCCCAGTACTTATCATATGCTGTTTGGAACATGTCCTTGCATCGCAGCTTTGCATCCAGCCGGGAGCAGATAAGAAACGAGCCGCCCATCTTGCGGTGGAGTGAGTACGTCTCCTCGGGAGGCGGGGTGAGCCGGTGTCTGAGCATCACAGGGATGAGGTTGTGGATTCTCTCAGTGGTGGACTGGGCGCCAAATTCAAATTCTTCTGTGGAGGCGAAGGCCTCACCGAGGATCATCACTGCGTCCACATGGGCATTTATCATTGGCTGGACACAGAAAGGGAAAAAAATACTGCATGCTTAGTCTCCAGATAATGATTATCCTGTACAGTGAAATGGGTCACTTTTATAAAAAAAAAAAAAAATATTTGCTGCTGAAACAAATTTTCTTGGATGTTTTTTTGACTTGGGACGCACCGATTCATTGGCCGGCAGCCATCGGCAAATTAGCTTACAGTCACAAATGAAAATGACCAACTTTCATTTGTTTTACCTTCAATTTTTTCAATTTCTTCAATTTTGCTAAATGTTTGCTTTTTCTTAATTCTCATACTTCTCTTGGTACACTTGTAATAAGTACACTGTATACACTATGTACTTACTTGCGTGATAGTATGAATTTCGTTGTCTCAAAGCGTGCACAGCTGTTACGCACTCATCAGAAGATTGATAGATCAGCTGGTGATAGCTAGAATATTAGAGCTAGCGTATGCTGCTACTGCAGCAACTGACTTGGACAAGAAGCCAATGGCTGGACACGATTCACGGCAACAAGTGCTGTGCCCACAGGCCGTTTCTTTACAAAAAAACTGAAAGAAAATGACAGCTGTGTGGGAGTATTACACTGTCTCAGAGAAAGATCAGCAACAAGACCATTATATCCTGCATGAAAAACACATGAGGTAAAAGATGGCCCTATTGCATATGCCTTTACATTTAATTCTATTTTATGCATTACAAACATTTTTTTGCAAGTATGCAAGTTGGCTTCTTATGTTGCTTTTACTACAACTGCTGATGTTTTGTGTTGAGTTTCTGTAACCATTAAGTGACAGTGGCAAAGGTTTGTGATGTCGAGTAAAAAGACAGACAGACAGACAGACAGACAGACAGACAGACAGACAGACAGACAGACAGACAGAGAGTCAGATAAAGAGATGCTTACCTTGGACTCATACCCAGTCAGGAACTTCATCTCGATAGATTTCTTCAAAACTCCCTCTCTGTCGCCCTCAGCAGCTGAACGGATTACCTAGAATCACAAATAGATTATGACAGTTACTACTATCACTTCAGTGGTTTTTCTCTCCATGTCTGAAAATATGCACGGCAAAAACAATCTGTATAATTGAGGCATTTTCAGTTCTGACATGACATGAAAGTAAGAAAGTAGGACGATGAAAATTAACCACAGTACAAGTGTGAGTTTTGTTTTCACCTGAGGTTTCAAAATGTATTTTAGCCAACAATTCAAAACATAAACAAACACAGAAGGAGTTTGACAAGTGTGTTACAGTGTGTGTAGTGTCCAGTAGCTTAAGCTTTATGTTGATCAAGAATATGATATTGTCTATGCATTACTGTTAGAAATTAAATTAAAGAAAAGTAAGAATAGTCTTACCTCAATGTAAACATCTGTGAAACTCTGATCAAATCCTCTCGTTGCTCCGAAGTCCAACAGTGCCACCTAGAGAGACATAATGCAATTATCTCATTATTTTCATTAATCTCAAATCTCACTGTCAATGCCATTTTATTATTAATGTTAGAATGAATTGTAATTGAATCAACTCCAGTAACAGTGGTATTTAGCCTGTAGACAGACTCACCCTGTGTGTCTGTGGATCATAGAAGAAGTTGGACCAGTTTGGGTCAGTCTGCATGTATCTGAACTCAAACAGCTCTCTGAGGCACAACATCAAGATGTTCTGACAGATCTGAGACAGAAACAAACATGAGGGTGTGAGGTGAGCAGGGACTTGTGGGAGCAGAAGGAAGAAAAGGGGAGATAATTTGGTAAACTGGGTGCAGTTGGGGTCGGATGCAGTTCCCCTTACTGCCACCATGAGACCCTTTCATCTATGTATTTATGGATCAGAAAGAAACTAGTTATGTCTCCCACATATCACACCCCTCCGAATCCTTTAACTAACATGTTTCTCCCCAAATGAACGCACACATTAGTCAGCCAAACATCTATCGATCCCTTCATCGGTCTGGTTTGTCAGCTGTACCTCGTTCTTCAGCTCCTGTGTGAGGCTCTCTGCCTGGTCCAGGGGGAATCCGGGGACCAGCTCTGTGGTCAGGATGCGGTTACTGCACAGCTCCTCTATCACTTCAGGTACGTAGAAAAACGGATGGTCCTTCAATAGCTCCCTGGCAAAGACAGATGAAAATACACATAAATCCAGGTTAAGTAAGTAGCTTGTACATATAGATTATTAAATCTATATATAGTTGGCTGGCATTTGGGAGTTATTCTGTACTGTAGACTTGTAGATAAGAACCTGTCTGTGTAAGTAATTTTAGTGGAACACAAATCTCTATAAGCTATAAGTACGGCAATGTGTTCCATGAGAGAAGGAGACAATGAGACTGAACATTTCAGTCACTTCAGCGATGGTGTTCGAGTCCTAGACCAAGCCATGGTTTCAACAAGGACACAAACTAATAAGCAAAGTTCAGAGTTCAGATTCTAGAATACAGTTAGCCATGCACATACAGGTTCATCTCAATACATTAGAATATGATGGAAAGGTCAAATAGCACCAACCAAGTATTGAGTCATATAGATGGACATACTTCTCAGAGGCCAACATATTAAACATACTTTTTAAAATTGGCGTTGTGTAATTCTTTGAGACACTGAATTTTAGGTTTTCATTAATGTAAGCCATAATCATTATAATTAGAAGAAATGAAATAAATTAAGACATGAAATGTTTGATTCTGTGTGTAATGGATCTATTTAATGTGTTATTTCCACTTTTTGAATTGAATTACAGACATAAACTTTTCTATGATATTCTAATGTATTGAGATGCACCTGTAAAATACTGTTAGCCCTGAAATTAAGGTAGGTCGAGAATGCAGTTTGACCTGCACATACAGTTACAGTTCTTAAATGCAGTTAACCTTACACACAGAGTTACACCGAGTAACATTTTTGTTCTCGTTTGACTGTAATTCTTTGATATTTTATAAGACGGTTAATTTTTTTTCAACCCTGGATATACAGTTATATACAGATATTAGGTTCTAGAACTCAGTTGGCTCTGGTCTGCACACATTATTTATGCAACATGTGTGGCATGGTGCACATGAACTACAACAATTAATTCAGGAAACCTTTCCTGGACTGGCACTTTTTCAGGAAATTTATTTTAAAACATAAATTACTAAAAGAAATATTATATGTGAACATGTGGGTGCTGACTTTCTAGACTGTGTCAAATACACTTTACAAATACACAGACATATGCCAGACATAGACTCACCTGAATTTCTTTGCACACTGGGCTTCTCTAATATAATCACATTCTAGTGCTAGCTCTCTTCTCATTACGTCTATCAGATGCTCTGGAAACAGACCTAAAGAGAGACAAAGAAACAAAGCAGAATATAGTTAACAGTGTTACAGGAGAAGATGGGGAAATGAAGCATGAGGACACAGAGTGAAGTAGAGTGCAGTTGTGTGTGCATGTGTTTTGTGTATGATTTAAAAATCGAGCATGCTTCTGTTTGCATGCATAACAGAGCTTGCTTGAATGTTTACCATCAGGCAGGGCGTTACTCATATTCAGCACCACCATCAAGTTGTTCACGTCACTGTCGATACTCTGAGCAACACCAGGGTACTGGGGACAAACAGAGGAAGAAAAGTCTTTTGTTTTTGTTTTTACTTGAATTCAATCATAAAATTAGGGTAATAAAACAACAACAAAGCACTATATTTGATGTCATTACCTTTTTTGTGGTGTTTTTATTCTAAATTTCACTTCACTCAAAATACAGTAATGCCACTGTATAAATCAAATCCAATGACTATTATTATTATTATTATTATTTTTTTTTTTTTTAAACTACGTATCGTTTCAGTGTAATGGTACTACAGCATTCACTGGGATTGCATTAATCTATCATAAGATTATAATAATACTATTAAGGATAATTATTACTGGCAAATTCTCCATAAATTCTAAAACCATTTGTTGTAAACATTTAAGGATGGCAATTAAACAGCTAATCTGCAAATACTGTAAACCCAAAATAACTTTATTTAACATTTCTCAGCATGAAACTACATGCTTCTGATTTGTGCACCTTTTACACTGACTCAGATCTGATCTCTAAGCAAACTAAACCAACCAGAGAGGTCAGGTTACGTGTGGTTTCTCTCTGACTGCATGTATGAGAAAAATGGGGAGAATAAGCATGTGACACACTCTCCAGTTACAGTGTTTGTCTTAATAACATGAGAATGTCCTGTGTACACACACATGCTCACAGTGTACCTGTATTTTCATGGCCACCTCCCTGCCATCCTTCATCCTCGCTAGGTGAACTTGGCCGATGGACGCCGCTGCAAACGGACGGTCCTCAAACGATTCCAGCTTGTCTCTCCAGTTAGGACCCAAGTCATTGTTCAATGCTTTCTACAGACACACACAAACCCTTTGTATTTAATAATCGTAATGTAATACTACCAGAGATAGAAATGATATTGTTATACTTATTACATCATCAGTTGAAATGTCTGAAAGCCCATATCCAGTTAAAATAACAAGTTAATACAAAAAAGAAAGTAAAGACCCTTACTGTCATTTGCTTGATTGGCATGAAGTCAGCACTCTGTCTTACTCGATCAAAGATCTTGGCGAGTTGGGGGTTAATGAATGCATCATCTGAAATACAGAAACACACCTGAGTTTCTCTGAACTGGACATTTTTCACAACAAATCTATATAATGTGCATTTCTCAAACTGATATATGTTCAATAGGGCTACACAAGCAAATGGCAGTAGTTTTACTCCAGGTGTGATCATTGCCATACATGTCAAAACACATGTTTTAAACTGTTTAACAATACTGACAGCACAGCGCATTTTCCCACCTAAAACATAATTATTCAACTGAGCTGAATATACCAAGTTTAATTACTATTAATAAGACTTCTAACAATACAAATCTAATACTATTTGGAACTACAAGGATAATTTGGCTGACACTGCTCATGATTTGAATCAGTATTACAAACAATGTTGTCACTTTTCCATTGGCATTTTTGGCCATACTTAGTTACTGCAGTTTCTGTTGGAATAGAGATGTAAACCCCTGCCATGCTGGCCTGTCACGCTAAGTCAAACCTAGCCGAGCTGAGTTAGCACATGTGTATGGAGAGGGGCTGAGGTTAACATTACTTTGGACTGGTTCTTAAGGGTAGAATGTTTGAAGGCACAATCATCCGACCACAACTGCATTACACCCTGACTGATAATGTCCACAGTCAGCACCACTACAGGGATTTTTATCCTCCAGATTGACTTCAGTGATGTTTTTGTGTTCTCATTTGACTGAAGTCCTATGAAATTTGATAAGACAGTTACGTTTTTTTATAATCGGACATTCTCTGTAGGAAGACCGGCAACGTTGTGTGACTGACCGGCTTCAGACAACTTCTCTGACCTTTACCTCCATTTTAGAATCAACCATTTTAGATTTAAGAACTTGCCAGCCCCTCAGAGTTAAAGTAAAGCTATGGCAGTTCTGCAAATAACCACAGACATTCACACAAGGTCAATCCACTGTGCTGGCAATAAACACTTAGCAAACACCGGGCAGACCAATGTCCTTCTCTCTCCTTCTACTGTTGTGTGGCTTATTACATATATTACTGTGTACTGTCTGTGTCAAGTGTAGGCTAACATGCCCTAAACTCAGAATGCCAAAGGACAAAGGTCACCAGCCAAGGTCAGGCAGCGGGGACAGTAATAAACAAAATTAATGACGTGTTAGTGCTGTTACCCGATCCAGCTGCACTAGCTTGCTGCCAGGATGTTTACTGCCCCCGGCCTTCCCCTTTTGAACTTAGTCTGGCTTATGTATGCCAAACACACACCAGCATCACATTACATTACAACTTACTCCCAGCTGCTGCTGCTACCTGTATGTTTGTGTCTGATTGCAGCAAATTTGAAGGTCACAGCTCTGAAATTGGAATAGAAAAGCATCAACTGCATTTGTACAGTACAGGCCAAAAGTTTGGACACACCTTCTCATTCAATGTGTTTCCTTTATTTTCATGACTATTGACATTGTAAATTCATCAAAACTATTAATGAACACATGTGGAATTACGTACTTAACAAAAAAGTGTGAAATAACTGAAAACATGTCTTATATTCTAGAAAGCAAAGGGTGGTTACTTTGAAGAATCTAAAATACAAGACATGTTTTCAGTTATTTCACACTTTTTTTGTTAAGTACATAATTCCATATGTGTTCATTCATAGTTTTGATGCCTTCAGTGAGAATCTACAATGTAAATATTCAATGCGTTTTTCTTTATTTTCATGACTGAGAAGGTGTGTGTCCAAACTTTTGGCCTGTACTGTATGTGTGGGTGTTTTTCGCACACCTTGAATGCTCAGCATCTGCCCCAGTTTTAAAGCAGCTCCTCTGACTTTACACAGGGTTCTGACGATGCGTTCAGCGTTGGCCTCGGACAGGAAGGGGCTGGAGTCCAGAACGCCTTTCTTACTGTCAGCTGCAGAAGCACAAAGCAGAGAGAATGTTGGATTAGTTATATATGATGTGTTGTTTTTAGGGTTGTCAAAAGTATCGGTACTCAAAAAAGAATCGATACTAAAACGTTGTATCCGGATACAATACTCATTTTCAAAAGTATCGAGTATCTGAAGCTTGTTATCATAGTTGCAGTTTCTTTTTGCAAAACAGTTTTTTTATTATAAATATTTAACCTGTGGTTGTGTTAAATCTTTTTTTTTTTTTTAATTAATTTAAAAAAGACACAACATAAGTCACCAATGGACAAACACAGTAAAAAAGGAAAAAAAAGAAAGAAAAAGAACAACAACAAAATCACAAAACCAACCTAAATAAATAAATAAAACAACAATAATAAATAAGAACTTTAACACATTAAATAACATTAAAACTAAAACTAGACACAAACAAACATCAAACACAATTACCACATAAAACATACAGTATATCAGTAAACTTAATAACCTAAGAGAAAATATTCTGTTCTGTTAATTTTTTCATGTTGCGTTTTTCTTGTTAATAAAAATATTTCTGTTAAATTTTGGGGTGTTTGTTTTTATCCTTGTAGTATCGAAAATGGTATCGAGTATCGAATATTTTCTTGAGTATCAGTATCGTGACAACCCTAGTTGTTTTACACTTAGGTCAAACTTTAGAGCCAAAGTTTATCCTACATGTGTTAATTGCTGAGAAACGGTTTGCTTTATGTACAGTTAAAGTAATCTAGATGGATCAATATCATTGTGAACACTTTAAGGTTCAGTTTTATATCCAATATGTGCATGTATTTGCTGAGTAAATGTGTGTGTCTGTGATTATATGTGTCAGTAGGTCGTCGGTTGCGTCTGAAGCAGCCTTTAGAGGCTTTAACAGAGATTTACAACCACACTCACACTTAAGAGTGTGTTCAGAGCGTCACTGCTGGGATTAACATACACACACAGATAAACGCCCACAAGCAGACGCACAAATGCTTCAGATTTATGCCCGTACGTTGGTTCAGCTTAGCTTCATTTTGGGATTAGCAGGATCACTGTGCAGAGCAGGAATGTCTGTTTAGGTGGCAGGTTGGTGTGGGAGGCGGCCTTATTGCTTATTGTGCTCTCTAGGCATACAAAACGTGTCTAACATGTTCCAACGTGCATCAAGGATGGGTACTGAAAAGTTTGCTAGCTTTAACAGGAACACAGTTTCAAAATCTCTAAGCAAACAGAAACAGAAATACCTGTCCTTACAGGTACACAACTCTGAAGATGTGGCCTGTATTTACTTTATTATATAATTTATATCCTGCATTTTTCTGTCTATACTAATACATAGTACAATGCAATAGTGGTCCTAAACATTAAAAACACACTTACAAATTACAAAAATACAATTACAATTACAAAAACTTTGGCGTAAACATAAATTAAACAGAATGTGACATTTTGCCAATAATTTGTGACATATATTCAATTGAAAACTATATACAAGACCATATATTTAATCTCTTAAAACCACCCCGACTGTCAGTGGTGAGGGGTTTCGAGGTGATGTAGTTTACAGTACAGTTTTAGCCACATGCTAAAGCTGCAATTGCAAAAAGCACAAAAAAATAGCAATTGCAGAAACTAGAAAATGGTATCTTTCAAATGAAGCCTAAAACATGCATTTCAGCCTTAAAGTTCTTCTGTTATAAGCTTTGGTTCAGGTTTTTTATGGTCCAATACTAACCCTTCCCCTACCCCTAAATCTACCAGAAAGGAGGGATAAACTTTTGTGTTGGCAAATATAAACTCTAAATTTTGATACATTCTACATTTTACACAGCATCCCAACTTCTTTGGAATCAGGGTTGTGATTTCAACACAAAATGGAAAGTCTCACAAAAATACCTGAACAATAATGCAAAAGCAAAAGTAAGATATTACTGTTACACTTTGCTGCATAGCTGTAGCATCTGCACTGCCAAGTGTGAGTAAGTTAGTCCGGTTACCTGCCGCACCATTGTGTCTGATGGTCTTCTTGGCAACTTCTGCCAGTGCACCGAAGCCCAAACCTACAGCTAGACCTGGTGGAAACACACAGACAGACAAAGCAACAACACAATGAATGTGAACTGGATTAAAATGCAAGTAAACAGCAGTGTAACAAAACAAAAATCTGTAAAATAACATTTCAAATGCAAACTGTGTCACAAAAATAGAAAGCTATTCCTTTCTTTGATTTATTCTCAAAACTATTTAAAAAATATGTTGCTCCCTGTCCCCTTATTGCAATTTTTGGTGTAAACTCAGAAAAAATATCTATGACTTCCTGTCAACGCAAGGTTATGGCATTCTCCTCCTTATTAGCGCGGCGTTTGATTTTGTTGAACTGGAAGAATACTGCTCCACCCACCTACACACATCTCATCAGGAGTATTATGTGCAATCTTAAATTAGAAAAAAATCTATTTTTTTATTTTATAATTTTCTCTTATATGTTTATCTTCATTCATTTATTTGCTTCTGTTTTTTCTATTTGTTTTGTTTTTGTATTTTTTTACTATAACTTTGGTGTTTTCATTTATTTTGTACTTAGTTAGTTGTGCCTAGTCTATGGATGTATTGGATAAACTGATGTGTGCTCTGACAGCTGATATAATTATGCATCCAAGGAAAATCCAATAAAAATAATTTTGAAAGAATAAATGTAAAGCTATTCGCTATACCAACAAACACAGAAACAAGCAAACACACAGTCATGCAGAGACATAAAAGCACAGAGTCATTCCTGTCATGTCAGATCTCTGGGTCTATAAATAGGTGACAGTGAGGCATCTGTTTCAAAATAACATATGCAACAAACAGGAGACAAACACTTGCAGTGTGCAATGACAGAACTGTAACAGCTGCACTTCTGCCAACCAAACAGAGCCCTTGGAAATTAAAGTGATAATATAACCATATTAATAATTAAGCTCTTAAAATACTTGATCCTCTGAAAACACTCTGAATTATTTTTAGCAGATAGCGGGAGACAAAGCGAGGAGTTAGGGGCCGTTTGTGAGCGAGTTCCTCCGAGCCGGGTCTCTCTCTTACATAACTCAGCATTACATAATCATTTAGTCAGCGGCCTCTGAAGCGGCAAATCTGAGATCCAACGGTAGATGGACAAATCGGAACATAGCGTGCTTCAGCGTCTTGTATACAAGCTGGCTGAGCATTTCTTCATCGGTCAACACGTGTCATCACCTCTATTGTTGGAGACGGGTCGGAGCACAGGGAATGAGGATGTGCATAACACTTTCTGAGAAAAATGTGTTGAGCTTTGTACCGCGTGTGTGTGTGTGTGTGTGTGTGTGTGTGTGTGTGTTACCTCATGTAACCTGATACAGTATTATCTTTGTGTGTTTACTGACTGACTCCTGATTTACAAGCTTTAAAAAAAACATCCCCGTTCCTTCATTTGATATTCAGAAAAACGGTCATAAAATATGTAGTCCTGTTTCCTCCAAAACACCAGCAAAACTGTTTAAAGTACTGATATGCATGGCAACAGTGTAAAGAAGTCAAAGTAAAAGTTGCCAGAATCGCTGTTGCCAGGAAACATGCCAACAGATTTATCATTTAAAATCACATTGCTGCTTGGTTTCACACACTAAAACGCCTCAAACGTGCATTTATTATCTCTTCTTGCAGCTGTAAATAAAAAAACATTGTATAACTTTGTCAACACGTGTTGCAGGAGAGTGAAGGACAGACAGAGGCCACATTTCTCGCTCTCTCCCCTCCTTTCTCCAACACCTTCTAAATGTTACCACTGTCAACATGCTGAATCAACTCTGCTCTGACTTCTGCGTCTCATTGCAGCCTGTATAAGTCTCGTTTGTTTTGTATGACCTGCGGCTAAATTCTGCTGCGTTTTATTTGTGTTGGCAGTCCAGTCGAACTGATCTGAGACTCTGTTCTTGGTTCACTTTGTGTGCAGTTTGTTTACCATCACTTAGTGCTTTTAACTTCTCTGTGCAACTTTACGCCACCTGCCATCTTATCCATCATCCATCTGACATGGAGTTACAAGCTGCTGATGTATGAGCTCTTATCTTCCATGTTAGACTACGTCTGAGGCTAGCTGCGAGATTTTCAACATGTGTTTTAGCCTTTGAATAAGCTTATCGCTGATAGAACATCCTGTTTAGATATGACTTTGAAACCAGGAGACCAATATCTTTGTACCTGCCTTTATCTGCCGACATGTCAATATCACATTCAATATTTTTCAGTTGTGGTTGATACAGCTACCAAAAATAGGCATGTAGTGCACAGTAAGTGCAACCTTTTCAGCAATGTTTACAACTGCTACAATTTTGGTTTTTATTACTATTTGGAATTGTGTTGAATATTTAAACCATTTCATTTCTCTCACGCTCATTTTTAGATGTACTTTTATACTGAGTCGGCAGTCAATTTTGTGTATAAATAGGCTAATAGGCTTACTGAAAAGGCAACATGGTCAAACAGAAGATTAACACAACAATCTGCAGTTTAAACACACAGATTTTATTACAACTGCTGCTATACTCTCTCCCAGTCAGTAGCGGACTATCAAAGAGTGTTATTATCTTAACAGGAACACAGTAACACCATTAATAACAAGGGCTTGACACACTTGACCCAATTTCTAAAGGTGTTTTTTTAAGAGCAAGTTCAGGTTCTGACACTTGACAAACACTCCTGTTGGTAACATTCCTGTATTATTGTTCTCTTACTCCCTTTCCGACTTTGCTGTTTTGTTTACTGGTGTTTAAATGTGTCCGTACATACTGTACATACACCGACTGGTGTTGTCATGACATGATGACTGTATAGACTTGAGAACAACATGTGCTGACACACCGACTGCCCTGAACCCAGTGACCCCAGCTCATTGAGAAGGTGGTCGGTTACAGTTAGACCAGAGGAGCAAGATTACATTTCCAGAATTTCATGTCCCGTTACTTGCACAAACTAGCAGATACTATTTTTCGCACATTGTGACATCCTGTAGCCAACTAACCAGAGAGAAACCACATAATGTCACAAATATAAATTTAGGGTGGGTCCCATAAATACTTTTCCTTATAATGAAAATATTGCAAGATAAACCTCTACAGGGTGATGTAGCAACAAAACATGAAGTGGAGGCGTGATTCATCCTGGAGGGGTTTATTTAACAATAATGACCCGCACACTGTACATTTATTTGATCAAAACTCAATAATAGATAATAATAAATAACAGACCTTGCCCTAACTGACCAATCAGAATCAATATTCAAGAAAGCTTTTTGTTGAGAACATGCACAGACTAAACTGTACGTAGCCACAGAAAAAGACAGAAAGTTGTACATGCAGACTTGCACGCAGACACACATACCTGCAGACACAGTCAGACAAACGAATCAGCCAATGAATCAGCCAACATTGAGACGGAGGATTAAAGAGCTTTAATACTGTACCTCCAAAGCTGGCCAGTCTGCTGAGCCGAGTCACTGGCACTTTCCTCTCTCTGGCTCGCTCACTCAACTAAAGAAGACAGACCAGAGAAGACTCATTAAGATGTTATTAAAATGTCAAGGTGTGATCAATGTCTTTGTGTGTTTGTTTTTACAGCAGAAACTAAGAGGAACAAGAATTACCATCTGTTTGTGTGACTTGCTCTCAGCCTTCTTGCCCTGCCTTGCTTTCTCAATGTCTTCAGCCGTCAGCCCTCCGACCGTAGTTGGGTCCTGATGGTAGCTCCTGAGCAGACTGACCTGATGCTGACAGTAAAGCTGTCCCCACAAATGCCTGTTCAGGCTGTGGTTGTAGAAATGTCTGCCACACCCAAAGCAGAAGTGATTACCTTTATCCTCCAAACAGCAGCAAAATGTGTAAACCGTAGAGATTGCAATTGAGTAAGAGACTATTTATACCTGGCGTCATGGTGGTAAGATCTGGTGTGTCCGCTAAACTGTTTGCTGGGATCTTTGTATCCATCAAACAACGACTGTTTGCCACTGACATGGCTCGCTCCTGCTGCTGCGCTCTGATGGGCTGCGGCATCATCACTACTTCCTGTGTGATCCGCTGTGAAGTCCACACCTTCCTCCCTGAACTCTGAAGCAGCGAATGCCATGTCATCCTGAGGAAAGTCAAAGTCTGACTCCGATGAAGAGGTCTTCTGCTGGCCAGTCAGCTCCTGAACACACACACATAAAGACCCTTACAAACATACTCTCTTGACATTAAAAGTGATTTCTTTATTGATGCTAAACTATGCGGCCAGTTTGGACAGTAGTATTTACACATTGCCTACACACACCTGCACTGTCATCATAGCGGCGGAGAGGCCTTGCTCAGCAACCGATTGGACACTTTGGACAGCAGCACCAACTCCTGGGATCCCTGGGTTACAATTAACAAACAATACATTCATGAGCTGTATTAGCTCTTTGGTACACTACTACCCACACAGCCATTGATCAATGTTACTGGCTATAATCAGTGCCTGGTAATAAAAATGAAAGTCAGACTCAGCTTAAATGAGCTAAACGCCATCTACAATGAAAGTTGTTACATAACTATGGCTGCCCAGCAGTGTTTCAATTCACCATTAAAAAGTGTATAGTGTGGAATTTAATTTATAGCCTTTCACTTGAATTAAATAATGACCTATAATGCACAGCAGAAACTAATTCCTGAGTTATCTAGACTTTAAGCTGAAAAACAGCTTACTAGAGTTTTTGCTAACATTTCCTTTCAACCAATGCCATCTTTAAAGTTAGTACACTGTATTGGGGTTTGTTGGTTAAATGCAGTTACCATTCCTTTTGAAAAACTTTTTTTTAATTAAAGCATTCTTACTGCTATAACAGGCTTCAGTGTAGATAAATATATTATATTATCAATTATTTTTCAACCAATGTAACTCAAGCTTCAAGCATGCGTATCATACTGGAGTTAGCAGGCTAAATGCAATTACTTTCGAAAAACAAATAATTTAATGTAACATGAACTTTTTTATTTTCTTATTTAATTTTCTAAAATTAAAAAAAATACTGTATTATCTAGACTCACTATAAGCTGAAAAACAGCTTGCTAGCGTTTTTTCCTAACATTTCCTTTCAACCAATGCCATTTTAAAAGTTACTGCACTGTATTGGGGTAAGGTGGTTCAAGGCAGTAACCGCACCTGTTGGAAAAAACTTTTTTGAATTAAAGCATTCTTATTTGTATAACAGGCTTCAATGTAGAAAAATATATTGTATTATCAATTATTCTTCAACCAATGTAACTCAAGCTTCAAGTTAGCAAATTGTATTGGAGTTAGCAGGCTAAATGCAATTACCACTTCTTACCACAAATAATTTAATGTAACATGAACTTTTTTTATTATTATTTAATTTGCTACAATGTAGAAAAAAAATACTGTATTATCAATATTTTATGCTTGCTAGAAATTACTTTTCAAACAGCATATAATGCTAGCCACACGCTAGCACATTGTATTTGAGTTAGCAGGTTAGCCAACCTGATGGTTTTCATGCAGTTAGCACTCCTTTTCAAAAACTAAACATGAAACTATAAAAAAAAACTCCAAACAAAAGGTATTTGTATAAATAAGCTACAATGCAAATGAAAAAAATAGTGCATTATTATTTGTTTCCGCTAGCATTTTTGCTAACATTACTTCTCAACCAATGTTTTAAGGCGGCCGTGGCTCAGTTGGTAGAGAGGTCGCCTACTGACTGGAAGGTTGGTGCGTTCATCGGTGTGTGAATGAATTCCCATTGGTGGCAGGTGGCGCCAGTGTGCCCTGGTAGCCTCGGCCACCAGTATGAATGTGTGTATGAATGGGTGAATGAGTGTAGTGTAAATCGCTTTGGATAAAAGCGATATATAAGTGCACTCCATTTACCATCCATTAAGCTAATCACAAGCTAGACTATTAATATTATGAGGGTGTTAGCTCATGGTTTTAATGCAGAACAAAGCAGTTGAAGGTAGCTCTTAGACATTATTGAAATATTTTTTGTGTCGAATTGAGAACATACCTGTTCCAGTCCGCAGGGTGCTGCTCTGGGTCTCTACAACAGCCTGGCTCAGTTTAGCCAAGCCTCGCATCAGTAACATCATATCACCCGCCATGACGAACTAGAGACAGACACAGAGAGAAGGACGGGAAAATCAGAAAAGAGGAGATGAATATCACTGTTAGTTACGCTACATCTCCTTCCAAACGGAGTAGAACTGGCAGCGAAGGGAGGTACATAGTGTTCACCCACAATACAGACATGAATTAGGTCAGATATCTAAATGTGTAACAACACCTTGTCAGTAAGGATGAGAGGAGCACAGACAAAGACATGCGGATGGATAAGAAGGCAGATGGAAAGAGAAATAAAACCTGTCGTCAACACACACTCGGCTGCCAAACACAAACACGCACGTTCACAAACACACACAGCTGTCACATCTTGAGGCGACTTTAATACTTTGTCTAAAAATACCCCTGACCTCCAATCCCTGTGTGAGCACCACACACACGAGAAAGGAAAGTGGGTATGCTGTACATGCATGTGTGCTTTGCAGATATGTGCTTGTGGTCCAGCGCTGAATGTTTAAATGTCACTTGAAACTAGGAGGGAGGAGTTGGAGAGTTGCTGGCTGTTGCCTCTTCCAGCTATTTCTGTGCATGAGTGAATGAGGGTGTACATGTTTGGTTCATGCACAGGGCTCTCTCTGCACCGATAGAGCTGTGATATCGTTTTCTATTAAAAGGCCCATCTCAAATTATTCTTTCCAAGAATTCATGTGGCGTAGCTTTAATAAATAGTTATGACAAGGTGAAACAGTTTACGCATTATCCCCACATTCATTTTAAACTGTGATGAGATAATGCTTATGAAGGACACATCTCAAGGTCCATTCAGGACACAAGGACAAGTACAAGTCACTCTTATCTCAACAACAAAGCGCCCACTGCATTCCTCTCTGTTGCAAACTGCAGTATTCCCGAGTATGTTTGTCAGTGCTTTACAGGTAGTGTTTTGTGGGTGTGACGGCATGCTTCAACACAGCGCAGCTGGGATACGGGCCAATGGAAAAAGCTGTTGCTTAAAGCATCAAAGCAGTATGTGAGTATGTGTGCTGCCACACACACACACACACACACACACACACACACACACACACACACACACACACACACACACACACAGTCAGTAAGTGGGTCATCCGTCCTGCTTCAGGACTGCTCTGTGTTTTCAGACTGGAGATCAGGGGTGGGCGTGCATATTCTAGAAACATTACAAGCACTGATTTGTCTCTTATTTTAATTAAAATCATGTATTTCATGTATTTATCCTATGACAGAAATGCATCTCAGGTGTTCTCTTGAGCTTTGTATTATAGTCTTGTTATTATTATGTATTATTGTGTGACTTAGCAGGTTCAACAGCAACCAAAAAGCGAGACGCTACTTGATCTTTTTGTTTTTCCAAAAGTTGTCGAGTACCTGGTATTTTTATTTTTAGTACCACCTCCTTTAGTAAGGTAGAAAGTTGAGTTAAAAAAAACTACGACTACTGATTGGTCAGACAGAATTGTCACTAGAGCGACACATCCTACAATAACCTGTGGTATTTAAGACAAATAACTGCAATTTTTGTATTTACTTGCCCCCAGATTTAAAAAAAACTGCAGACCATAAAACTACACAACAGATTCAGAAAAGACTGCGGTCAAGATGGTGGCCAGCAGTTTCAAGTTGAGCACGCCACCTAAATACAAAATATATTTACTTTTTTGACGGCTTTGCTGAACTGCTGTCTGTAGAGCACAGCAGCAGCTTAATAACTGTATTGTATTCTGAACTGCATGTGAAAGAGCATGCACCCAATAAGTGGCTCTGCTCTTTGCACCACCAAGGACTCTAACATTGAAGGCTCCATTCTCTGAGCTTATCTTCAACATCGACATGCTCTCACCAGCACTGATCATGGAATACAACAAAATATCTTACCATAATTACGCAGACGATACAGAGAATTGTGTTACTACTATATTATCAGGTGAGTATGGTCCCAGGAAGTGCATCTAACACATTAATGGATGTGAACAGAACTGATTCCATTTAGACCTGAAGAAAAACAATTAGAAGTATGATTAACTGCAGTCATACTGCTGGTATCGGCATGTTTGAATCACCAATAAAAGATAATACACGTTCTTTGTACTTTATTGTCATAACAATTATCAGTGTACTGTACTGAGTCGGCTCAGCATTGCAACAAGCTCCTGCATGATCTAGTGGGCTGGGAATTTAAGTAGGAAGTTTGTACTGAGGCAAAAGAAACCGACCAACAGACAGCTGCACACGGAGCTGCAGAATGCAGCTGCAGCAAATATTTATTCTTCTGCTGCAGGCATAGCTACAACAACATAATTAAAATGGAAAAACATACTTATCAATGTGCATTTCTGCAGGAGTCAGAGCTGTGAGCCCTGCTGAATAAATTCACCCTGCAAATTCTGACACTATTGGGAAGACGTTACTGTTTATTGCTACATGTTATCGATTGAGCAACTTCCCATTTGTCAATGTGGGTGTGTTGCCTCAGGAATTGTTTACACGCAGCTTTCTCCCAGAGAAGAGAACGCTTTATATATATTAACACCTGAATAACAATATTAAGAGAGGAGACCTGAAAGGTCAGTTATGAAGCCCAGTGGGAGAGAGGTCACTGCATGGTATTTATGAAAGCACAGCCTGTGATAACATATTGTATGGCTAATGCACACACACACCTAAGCCTGAGTTGTTGTCTGGGCTCCACTGCTGTCCCTCTACAAGCTGTTGACTCACTGCTATGAAAATAGCCATGCATCGCCGCCTGAGTGTGTGTCTATATCTATCTGTTCAGTACACTGCATGGCTTACTGAAAGCCTCCCGTCACTGCCCTTCACCACTGATCCTGTGCCAAAGTGGGAAATACTTCCCCGATTACTGTGCAGTGGGTATCCAACAGTAACAAGGGAAACACGATGAAGACCACGTATCCTGCATGACCACATTACAGAAGAACATCTGTGTTTGATTTAAACAAATCTCCCAATGAGTTCTTACAGTAATATGGAAGTTCGGGATGCAGGATAAATAACGTCGGTGGCCTTTAGTGAATAAGTAATAGTTACAGTGTCAAGAATAGAATTTGTGTTAATAGCTGCTGTCGATAACATGAGGCCTGAATAAACACATATTGTATTATGATGTCAAAGACAGATGGATTCATTTACAGGAATCTTTTTCAAGAATAATTCTGACACTTACTGTATCGGTACTGGGCACTACAGGGCGGAAATTATCAGTACATTTCTAGATCAATATAAGATTTTTAAGGCAAGGGAGTTGAAAAAGATCCAATCAAAATATATCAAGGTTACATTAGCATTAGTAATGTAAAAAAAACCTCCTAAGGATCCCATAACTGGTTATCATGCTGAGCCTGACATTTTTTAGTTATAAAATAAACATTATTACTGAATACATTAATAACGTTTTCGAAGATTGGTTGAAATTAAATCAAATTATTAAGATAAATGCAAATAGACTATCCAAACAGTCTCCAGCAGGACATGAAGCTACTCTACAAATAGTGTTAAAACCAAAGGTGAGCTACATACTCAGCATTATTGCAGAGGTAGGCTTCTTTGATACACCGGTACAGTTTCACTTCACTTTATGAGAGTTATGCTACATAAACCCTTCAAACTAACGATCGTGGCCCATCTAAACTGTGATCAACTTCCTCGTGGGCGTGTAGCCACGAGACTGCAATAACAAACGCGTGCCAAACAGTGAACTGATTACTATTTAAACTAACATTACAGTTGTTTTAAACGACTAAGATTGGGGGGAAAGGAGGGCAGGAGTCATAAATAGTTGAGTTAACAGATAATTAAATAAATCAGCACGCTGGCGGGTTAGTAAAGTTTGCAGAAGTGACAGGGCAGCCATAGAAAACGCGCACGTCAGCACGCTGCAGAGGATTTGTTAAAAGCAGTTGGAGGTCGAAACTGCAGTAAACAGGATTATAACGGGACTAACCGTAAAATAATACTTTAATGAACACATTTAAGAGCTAATGCATGCTAATTTTGTGACAGCATTGCAGATACTCACCAGTAACTGTCGTCTTCGCTTATTTCTCCTACACAGACGAGGTCAGTGGTGAGCTCGAGTCACACAGGCTGTTGTTTATTCACTATAAATGCATAAAACAGCACGTTCACGGGCTTTTTTAAATCACTGGACAGAGTGTGGTTGCAGCAGGAGCTGCACGTTGTTTGTTGGTCGCTCTCCTCCTGCTGCTGCTGCTGCTGCTGGCAGCGTTTAATCCCGTTTGTCTCTCTCACCACCACGAGGTCAAGCCTTATTTACCAACTTCACGGAGCAGCCAGAGCCGTGCATTGACGCAACCCAGTTATGCCGTTCACGTTCGGACAAATATGCAAATTCGCACAACATTAAAACGGTACTGTCTCCTTATACGCGGTGTGGTGAAAACGTGTCAAAAACTTTATAGTTTAATCATTAAAATGCATATTTATCACCCCATGCAGATTTGCGCCAAACTGCCTTGCTCAACTTTATTTATTCATGGCTCTGGACTTGCTCCGCCCATCCCGCTCATCCTCTGCTCCTATTGGTCCTTTGTGTCTGTTGACAGGAGGCCGGGACGGAAACGCGGCTTCTGATTGGTTCATCACACAAGAAAAACAAACTGGAGGTTTGTGCTGCATCACTTAAAGTCCGACGCAGGATTACTGCAAATAAATCCCACTTTTACAAGGAACACACGGCCACTAAGCAGCGGTAATAACTGACACATTTAAACACAAACACCACACACAAATCCCATCATAAAAAAATAATTGGACCTCGTCTATAAAACGGGCCTCTGCTGCCATCTGCTGTTGATGGTACGAGGTCAGCGCCCCAACACTGCCCTATCTAATTGTTTTTAGAGCTGCTAATTAATTAAAATAATAAATTATAACATGGTATGATTTGACAATTAAATTAAAAGCAGCAATATTGAAGCATTTCCAATAATAGCTGTAATACAATGCGCATATATAAAGATTATCTGCAATATATATAAATAAAGTCAAAAGCCATTTCCTCCAGAAAATAATTAAGCGTCCTGTCATAATGCAAATTTGGGTCCCAATTAAGGACTTGAGATGAACAACTCCCTGCAGTGTCATTAACAAGACAGCAGAGTGCGCCACAGATCAGTACAGCATTAACGTTATAGTGTGTTATGTAAAGGAGGTTGTAACTTTTTCCCAGACTAAATGAGCTCACTTGACCTCTTAAGTGAATAGATGTCCTGTCAAAGTGCCTGGAGTGTGGACAGTGGACAAATCTGGGTCTGTAACAACCCAGTTTTCACATAATGGATCTACACAGAGGGAAAAAGTATGACCCTGTACTGTGAGGTTTAAGGACGCTTAAACTTTTGTAATGTGAGGGAATACCAAATGCAAAAAATACTGTGTGGATATCTTAGTTGTACCATGTATAAAAAAATATCAACAAAAAAGGGCACATAAGGGGAAATGAGTGTCCAAAGAGGGTGAAAAATGTAAAAATCTTTTGGAATTTGAACTGGAAGATCAGATGTCCCCGCCACCTGACAAAAATAAATAAATAAAATCACATCCCTTCTTTGTTTCCCCCAACCTCTCCCCTCCTGAATCATGTCCTTTCTTTCCCACCAGCTCCGGATGCTGCTGCTGTTGTGGACAGGTGTGATTTGAATGGCAAATGACCCCCATGCAAACGCAGCTATTAGTGCGGCCAAGAAGCAGCAGCAGCAGCAGCAGCAGCAGCAGCAGTGTGGGGTCACTGTGGGCTCTCTCAGGTCAGGACGACACATTGTGTCCTTGCAGATGAAATACTGAGTTTAGCAATGTTTTCTCAAACTGATATTTTGATATTCCCTTGACGTTTAACAGATAGATGCTCAGATCATTATAAGAGCCAATTAATTCACAGAAGTCACACATGGAAGCAGGATTTTTTTTTCACCAAATACACACTTTTTTAAAAGGAACAATCCAAATAAATACACAAGCCAGCAAAACGAGAACAATATAATACCTACTAACAAACAATCCTAAGTGCACATTGGGGAGCAAAAGCAATAGCTAAGATCTTAAAGGAATAGTTTAACTATTTTGGGAAAGTTGATATCACACTCATATCTGTATGTCAAAAATAAAAGGTACCGCCAGAAGCTGGTTAGTTTAGCTTAGCATGGAAACAGCTCGCCTCTGTCCAAAGGTAATGCAATCTGCCTACCTGCAACCCTAATGTTTATTAATCAAAGGTCTGATATTGTAAAAAGTAAAATTTAGATGATTTCTTTTATTATAAAGCAGCTTTATGTGCTATATAAATACTGTGAGAGTATATAAAAGCTCAATCCACAGATAAATACACACAGCCTGTATAGAAACTGTGTCTCTAAATGAGCCATCAGGACCTCTTTATGGTTGTGATGTCACAACTATACTAAATAAAGGAAGATTGCCGTTGCAGTGCCATGACAGTCATTCCCAGCTGCAATGATGGCACAGAGATACAGGAAACCTGGAAAAACACTGACCAGTCAGAACAGACTGGGTTTTTTCTGGAGTGGGTCTAAAAGAGACAGGTACTAAAATGGAGCATTTCGGACAGAGGGTGAATACACGTAAATTAGATAGATAGTTTGAGAAAAATATTGATTTTTTTTTTTTACATTAAAGCATGTAAACATGTTCTGGTAGAAACCCCCTATACAAGTAAGAACCTGAAAATTAGTATATTATGCCCCCTTTGACACATTATATTATCAATGTTTAATCAAGAAACTTGGTCTTGTTAGCCGTTACTAGTCTTGATGCTAAGCTAAGCTAATCAGCTGCTGGCGGATACCGGATATTTGCCGTACAGGATATGAGAGTGGCATCAATCTTGTCATCTAACCCTCAGCAAAAGAGCTACATATTTCCCAAACTGTCTGACTACTTCTTTAAGAAGGCACTGCATGGAATTATGATCAGTCTCTTTCTGTGTCTACTGTCACTGCAAACATTAACTTAAAAAAACAATGTAATTTTAAATATATGGTAGAGTGGAACCTACATACTATTTAGTTTTTATTGTTCATCAAGAACCTGTTACACCATGAGACATATTTTCTCCCTTATCTGCTCAGTGAATGTTTGCCTTCCCCATTAAAATAAATGGGGATCCTTATCTGAACATCATCAATCTTTTCTAAAGCCATATCCCATGTTTTGAATATTGTCCACAATATCAGCGACCTGCCCCACACTTTGAACCTCACTCATACTGTAACACATGCTTGAAAACAAAAATTCAACTCATCACAGTATCCTATTAACTAAAAACAAAACAAAACATAATATAATGTTATAAATAAAAACAGAATGAAATACAAATTAAGCCCAAACTTTAAGAGGATAATAATAAACATGCACCCAAGACTACGCACAGAAACCAACAGTTAAGACTAGGAGAAAAGTCCATCATAACATTTAAAATAAGAACATATTTTCAGTTGTCTGACTTGGCTTTGTAATGTCAAGGCACTGTATAGCTTAAATACGATTGTTCATGGCTGTAAGTGTTCCACAGGATTTGAAAATAATGTTACAAAAACTACATCAAACATAATTAATCGTATTGTACATTGTGAACAATCCCAACAAAAGTGTAAGAAAGGCGAGAAGTGTTAGGTCAGGGAGGTACTATAGATGCCATGTTGGCTGCAAATATGTTAATATGAAACAATGCCCTCCATAACATACTGAAACTACTCTGAGATGTATAATTAAGCTCCACATAAATGCCAGTTATTGCCAGATTATAGTGGAGAAACATGGCTGCCACTGAAAACCTCACTGACCACCCTACAGTATCTACAGTGTGACTGGTTAAACAGAGGTTTAAAATGGCTAAGTTAAGACTAGTTTTGTTTTTCACTGTAAAACACACTCAACTGTACAATCTCTAACAGTGGAAATGTAACCAAGTGCAGATTGTTTTTAGATAGAAATGTGCTAAAGCTGTGGTCAAACACAAAAAAATCCAATAAAATTGAGCTCAGATATGCTGAGGAAGAAATACAATCTGATTCAACGGAATTACATTGTCAAATATGGAGGCTTTTAATTTTTTAAAAGCCATTATATGTTTTTATTTGATGAGGATAGCATAATATAAAAATAATGGAGTCTTTTTCTATACTACCACAAGGGAGCGCCAAAGTCAGAAATATTCAAATTGCACACATAGTGGCTTTAATAAGTCTATTTATAGTATATTTTTTTTCCTTTATTTGTTATTAACAAATCCCACAAAAAGACCAAAACCAACAATCGATCCCCCAAGATTGTCTATATAACCAAGGCCTGATATTATTGGTATTTATTTATTTTTATTGTATGCTATTATCATTTGGTATGTGCTTCATCTTAGTGTCCAAAAACACTGATCAGAGACACATCAATTATTAATTATTATTATTATTATCGCACACCTGAAAATAGTCCCAAACAAATTCACTATTTCCTCCTGTTACAGTAACGTTTGCTAAAAACTACAGTGCCCAATTTTCTTTTAGAAGAATAAGTCTTTTCAAAAATGAAATCATATAGTTGTGACTCATTATTAAATACAGGGCTGGGTGATTAATCTAATGTTATTTTCAATAAATAATCATAAATAATCACAAAATAATTGAGCTATTAGGATTAATGTGTTGTCATGAATTGTTATATATTTTGTTATGATTTACTATCTAATGTCAATATGTCTTTTTTATGTCATGATTTTAAAAATTTGCTTTTCAGTTTAATTATATTTAAAGATCAAGAAAATCCACTATTAAAAGTTAAATAAATACATTATGGTTAAAAGTCATTGAGTAGTCTGTTATAAATCTTGATCTCAATATTGACCATCATAAATTTGATTGTGATTTTTTCCATAATCAAGCAACTCTAATTTACAGGTTTACGTCTTCAGCAGGAACAAATGTGCTCGGGCTGAGAGCCACAGACAGTCTTTTGTCTTGTTTTTTTTTGGGGGGATTTGTTTATAACAAAACATTGAATATCAATAGCCTAATTCTTCAATTTGGATACCTTTTTTGCTGTCTTAAAAGAGTTTTCATGCAGGTATAATCCATGTAAGAATACCTTTTTACACAGCAGACATTTCAACTTCAAAGCAGAAAAAACACATATTGTGAATGCTGACTCACAGGAATAGCTTAACTGGGAGACTTAATGGAACGGAGTCATCTTTAATGTTTAAAGTTAAAATGTGTGCTGTGAAAAAGGCCCATTACGGCAGCTCTCTAAGGTATAAAGATCACACCAAAAGGGATATGGATAGGAAAGAGCGGCATCCTGAAGTCCGCCGGATATGAATGGAAAGGTTGTATCCCTTAATGAATTTGGCCACACATTGTTATGGGGTGATGTGGCTTCCAACATGAGGACAAACGTCTGTGTAGGAATCCGTGAGGAGGTCCAAAGTGTTCCCGAGAAAAAGGAAATATGAATGGAAGTGGTTGTTGTGTGTCCAAATGTTTGTTTTTTGCAAACCCTCAGACTTCAAGTCTCAGAGTTCACCATGGTTAAAATAATGTCCACCAAACTATCAAGTCCAGAAAGATAACCATCTTCTCTGTTGCCCTCCATCCACAGTGCTCGGTGGGTTAGTTCCTCTCCGTCGGGAAGAGGCGTGGTTTTCCCGAAGTCGATCATCCAGACTTTGGCCCTTCCCGTACTGTCATGAACAAATAACAAGGAGCTGCCAATCACCTGCAGAGACACAGCAAGACAATTGGATGAATGACAAAACAGGAAATAATTACTGAAACAGATTTCTTCCCTTTTTTTTTACTCAGCATTACGTGTTATTTTGTGGCACTCAAAAACATGATCTCACTTCCTGTTTTGTTGCACCAACTTCTTACATTGTTGTCTTTTGGTTTGTATATTTGTGCGTGTGAAACTAAATGTGTGCATGTGTGGTCAAGGTGTTTGCTGTCCAGTTTCCATGACGAAACCTGTTAAGTCTGTACGTGCAGTTGTGTGTTTGCACAAGTGAGTTAGTGTCACTAAATAACAGCTAGTTACTTAATTACTAAATCAATAAATTACAATATGAATCTACAGTGGCACAATATACACATTTATCAGGATTGGAACCAATTCACAAGTTCAAAGGAAGTGTTAGGAAAGTTAGTTTGTCTCAAGACAGTCTAGAGAACACGCAATGTCACTCATCCTAAACTGAGATCAGTCCTACAACATAAAGCACTCACAGTAATGCACAAACATGTAAATCTTATCAGGACCAAATATACTTAAATGCACAATGAGCAGGAGAATGTTCTCATACAAATACACATGTATGGTTGCCAATCATCATTTATGATCCACTGGAAGTGTGTTGTGTTGTCTCTTTTCTTTTTCTTTTTCTGTGTTTGGGACGTTTCTTCCTGTCAGCCTGGTGTGAGAGCAGGACTATAAAAACGTGACAATGAGGAAACTACAAAAACATCAGAGACTGTGGCGTAAAAGCTGATATGAGCGAGCACTGTGGTCAGGCGAGGAGCACTTTAGGAGTCATTAAGCCAGGGAGGAGAGGCCGCTTTCAATGTAGTGTTTACGAACCGCAACAGACAAGTGCCTTTGTTTGGCTGAACTGTTTGGCTTTTTGTTGTTATAATGCCTTCTGGGTATCCTGCTTTTGCTCTGCCCTGTCTGTCAAAGCCTTTTTAAATGCTGTTTTAAAGGCTCTATATAAATAAAGCTATTATTTTCATTAATAATTGGGCTACACTTTTGCCTCACAGCAACAGGGTTGCAGGTTCTAATCCAGCTTGTGGCTCTTCTGTGTGGAGTTTGCATATTCTCCTGTGGGTTCTCTCCCGGTCTTTCGGCTTCCTCCCACAGTCCAGAGACATGCAGCGTAGGTTTAATTGGTGACTCTAAATTGCCCGTAGGAGTGAATGAGAGCGTGAACGTTTGTCTGTCTTTATGTGTCAGCACTGTGATAGTCATGGACCTTCTGGTAACCTTCGAGTTTAGATAAGTGGTTAAGCATGATGAATGAATGAATATTATTAAGTCCTACTCATTGTGCCTTTAAGCATTTCTCTAAAAGTATGCTTGACTTGGTATTATGAAGTCTAAAATGTGTCTTAACAAAGCTGAAAATAACCTCCCAGCCACTAAAACCCCACACACATTCTACATTGTATACATTATATTATACACAAGTTTTATTTTTGCCTATTGGGTCAACTCGTGATTGACAGGTTTAAGTTCATTATGTGCTGTACGTGCTGGAGCAGCATGTCTTTACCTCGTGGGTTTTGAAGAACGGGGAGATCTCCAGAGTGTCTCTGACTTCACTCAGCCTGTTTAGATAACCGTTCTGGAAAAAAAAGAAGCGTGGGCGGTGGATTAATTTCATAATGTAATGTCTGTCTTGATGTATTTAAAAACAGAAACACTCGCAAGAATGCACACGTATCCAACAATGTCAAATACTAATAGGGTGTGTGTGTGTGTGTGTGTGTGTGTGTGTGTGTGTGTGAAGAGGCCCAGGGAGTTCCCAAGGACTTTTCTTATGGCCCAGGGAGCTGAAGGTCTTCAGTGTGTGTGTGTGTGTGTGTGTGTTTCTCACAGGGTTGTTAGAACAGCACAGAACATTTCAACTAGAAATCCCATTTCTCATCTATACGTCTGTATGTGGTCAAGGCTATTTACGCACGCACACGCACACGCACACGCACACGCACACGCACACACACACACACACACACACACACATTACAATTATACTCACCAGTATGTCCTTGTTTCCTTTGACAAAGTCATGGAAGGCTACAGTCACTTGTTCTCTCGTCTTCGTTTTCTTAAAATCTCTGTTCACTGTTCCGTCCTCCTTCTACAGAGGAGAGGAGAGGAGAGGAGAGGAGAGGAGAGGAGAGGAGAGGAGAGGAGAGGAGAGGAGAGGAGATCATCAGCAAGAGAACTGACCTGTAAGAGTTCAACTTGAGGTTTATTTGTTCTGGTAGTAAAAGACATACTAACATATATTACGATGTTAATAAATGTTACTGTTTCTTACAGAAAACAGGAACTTAGCAAAGGACGCGAAGGGAGGAAGGAGAAGGAGCAGAGGAGAGGATGGATGAGAAAAGCAGAGCAAACAATGAGGGGAGGAAAGGAAGCAGGGAGCCAAAGATATTTTTAGAGATTTCGCCGGGAATTAAAGCAGGAAAGGTCTCTGACTGTGTTTTACTGACCAGAGACACAGTGACAGAAACACTTTGTTCCATCTCATGAAGTTGTCAAATCAGAGGCTATTTTATAAAATACATTTGCTATAACTAACCACTAACAATTATCAATTATTGTTAGTTCATTTATCAACTGTTTAATCTATATATTTTTACAAAAATAGAGAAAAATGCGAAAACTGTGCTCTGTGAACGTCCAAGGACTCCAGCTTCAGCCTGAAAATGTGGATCAGCTATTAATCAACAGAAAAACAGGGCAAACAATACAATGAAAGAGACTTTCTACATGGATTTAGGATTTGTTTCTGAATTTTTTCTGGATTGTTATCTGAAACAATGTATTTTCAGTTTCACAAAAAAAAAGCAGATTATACTGACCTCAGAAATAAAAAAGGATTCTTTCATTTGATAAAGACAAGATTAAAAAAATAATATATTTGGTACATTTCTGTATGAGAAACAGAGGAATCTTTTCCACTCATAATTTGTCCTCAATCTTATTTTTGTTCAAAATAATCTGAGCCCAGCATCCTGAAGAGCCTCAAATCATTACATCTCTAATAAACTGCAAGTCTGCTGAAACTCATAGTTCTTCTAAATCAAGGTTGAAGACTCACCTGTTTACTGCTGCATTTAGCTAAATCATTTTAATGCAGACATTTTAATACTATAAATCTATGTCATATATAGCTCTGTACTGCAACTTTTACTTTTATTTTTTTAAATATTTAATATACACACATTCACCTGCACCTAAACTGTCACAATATGTATCACCTTTATTATATTTAACCGTTTTTGCTGATTCAATTTTCTTTTCTCTCTCTTTGATTTTAGGGTTTGTTTTAATGATCTTTAAATGTCTTTTTTTAATGTATTTTTCTGCCTATGTCATGATGCTTCTGACGGCTTGTGCACTTATATAAAATAACTATAAAACTTGCCTTGCCTTGCCTTGCCTTGCCCCAGTAGTAGCAGCACTGGAGTTACAGCATTAATATCAGTAGTGCATGTACAGTAGTCACAATAGTACAGTAGATTAGCATTAGAAGCAGCAGCAGCGGTGTTAGCCATCCAGTTGGTTGGTTCAGAGTGGAATAAATGAGTGTTATTATCCTGCTGGCTGCCAGGCAACAAGATACTATTTGGAGACAAAACTATTTCTCCCTTTATGGTTCAGGTCTGAGTACAGCTAGGCCTCTTTCTCTCTCTATTTCACACATACAGACACACACATAGACACAGACACAGACACACACAGACACAGACACACACACACACACACACACACACAACATACCTGATTACTTCATGCTTTTCACATACATAAGATATATTACATTTATATAATACCCACAGATACACATTTACAAAAACATGAACTGCATGAACTCCTAACTTTATATTTCCTCACACACACACACACACACACACACACACACACACACACACACATATCTCTGTTTCTGGGGATAACCCTTAGTGTCATGGCAACAGACCACCAGGAGGCCGTGAATGTCCTTATATAGCCACAACCCTCGAATAAAGACAGCAGACACAGAGAGATTTGTGTATGTGTGTGTGTGTGTGTGTGTGCAGTGTCAGTGCCAGATGCCAGGGCATATAGAGCTGCCACGGCCAGGCCTCATGTGTGACAAAGGATCTCAAACACAAACATACATATTCCAGAGGAAGTTTCTGTTCAAAACAGGAAGTGAGATCATGCCCTTGAAGGACACACACGCCCTGCACACAGAATACTGGAAGAAAGGAGGGAAGGAAGACCACACACACACCTTTCTGTTTGTGAGTCTTACCTTGACTCCTTCTATCCTGAATCCCAGGGTGGCTGTTGAGCTTATGGTCTCTCTCCACTGCATGTATCTGGGTTTGGTCACCGCTTTCTGGAGGTTTTCCTCGGGCGTAGGCGCCTCAGGATCCACCTCGATCATTTTCTGGTACATGTCGGGTCTTGGCGAGGGTTTCTTGCGAGCCTTGGTCAGCTCTTCCTCAAGGTAGGTCCTGAAGCGTGAGAAAAACAGAAGAAAAAAAAATCAGGTGGTGGGCGGTAAAGAAGACAGAGAAGAAGAAAAAGAAAGGGTGGGTGACAGACATGAGCACTGAGAGGTAGGAGGACGAGGTAGAGATGAGCAGAGAGGGTGAAAGCGAAGGTGTGAAGAAGACATTTCTTTCCAAACAGTATGACACAGCTGTTCAGTGCTAAATTCTAAGAACACAGAATCATCGATAAAAAGAAGTCTGGCTGGGCAAGAAACGTGAGCAGTAAGATGATCATACAAGTTTTAAAGAAACTACACTCATTTGGAAGAGAAAACTAAAGTAAAAATGATTATACAAGCTGTCAGATGTAAAAATCCATCATAGTTCACAGATCGACTTCCTGGCTCACCTTTGACTTGCAGAAATTTTACATGCTCAGTTTTTTGGCCTTTAACTCCAAATAAAGTGCTGAATGCTCAGCTTTCTTTTCCTGCTGCATTTCCATAACCCAGCAATTATTTTTGTCAGTACAATATTATCATTATCAATAGAAATAATGTCCAAAACTATCAATAAGACCCACGTTTAAAACACACCTTTAAATGTCTACCACCTTGAAGATTAAAGAAACAGACATGTTTCTAGTTTGTTGTGAAAAGCTGTGTGGGCAAATCACAGAAAAGTAAATTAAAGGTAATATATAATTATTTTCTGAGTCTTGTATAAATAAATGAATAAATAAAAATATTTGAACAAAAAAGTGAACCGAAAATTATATTCCATCCCTCTTGCCGCAGCAAAAAAAATGTCCTGGCACACAAATTTGGATGATTATTTTATTTTCTGTAGGTTTTTTTAATCAAAAACCTGTCCACAGTGCTGATGCGGGAAAATAATCTCTGAACACATACCAACACTATTATTATTAGATGTTTTCCCTAGCTTGTAGGCCTACATGTTATTTATGTGGTTATTCTAGCTTTTAGTATGGGTTGTTATTTCCCTATAATGTTCCTTCACTTTTTTTTTCTTTTATAGCTTCAGTACTTTTAATACTATTGAATGTGCAATTCGATCAATGCAAACATGTGATAATGAGAAACTATCAAAGTATCAATACTTTTTTTGACAACCTTTAGTCACACTATGCAAATATGTGTCTTCTCACCTCACTCCCATCTTACAGTCCATCACACACGGGAAGTCAAACTCAGCCAGCAGATCCTCCATCTGGTTGTATTTCTGACCGTCCTTCTCTACGTCTCCATGGTAACCAGGGACGTACGGGCGCAGTACGTCCCTCATCAGGAGGGACAAACAACGCTGCTCGCATTCACAGTGTTTCTAAAGGAAAATCAACAACAAATTATTAATATTAGTATAGTAACTTTCTGTTTTTGGACAGTGTGATCGGTTTGAAAGAGCATCTTACTTTTAATATACGGCCGTTGGCTCCCGCCTTGAAGCTCCCTGTAAAAAGACACACTTTTACTGTGAAACTACAGCAGAAAATGTTTTAATGCAGTAATTAAAAGTAGGTTGGCTTAACAATTGACCAACAATTTTGTCAGGAGATGATCTTTACACAAGTGAACTGATGATGCAATGAAGAGCTGCAGGCTCTTAATTGTATGTGTCTAAAGGAATCACTTGATGTTTCCCAACGCTAACTATTCCCACAAACTTTTCCCTCAAGGCCCTGACCTCACAGAACGAGCACCAACAAAGACAGACTCATGTATATGTGTAAATGAGCATGAGCCTGTTATTCCACATACCTGCATGTCCAGCCAGTTGTATCCAGGGATATTTCTTCTTGAAGGACATGACAAATGGAGACCAGTGGACCATGTTTTTAATCTTCTTCCAAGACTTGTGCTACAAACACAAACACACACAACATAAGTGATGATCCTTTAGAGTTATGTTCTACCAATAATGTGGTTTTAAAGATATTTAAGATTGTTGGCCAACAGTTCACCATCACAGAGTTTTTAAAGATGTTGTTTTCTAGTTATGTAAACTATTTGGATCCGTATGAAGACATGGCATATGATGATGTATGAGACCAGGTTTACCAACTCCAAACCCGTTATAATTTTAGACAAGTCTACTAAAATGCTTCCGTACGATCAGGGGTTCGTTTCAGGGAGAAGCATGAAGCCTCTTAGGTTGTTTAACTTTCACTGCAGTTACTGTCAGAATAAAGCATTCAGTCACATCATCATCCAAAATGAACAATGAGAATATAAAAAGAAAAAGAAATCCAAACTGCACAGAAGATGAAAAATGTTGTTCTCCTCAAATAAAGTGGAAAACACATCCTGATAGTCTAAAGTAAATTAACAAAACCATAACAAACACGCACAAAAGAACATGTGGCAAAAAGTAACTGACAAATCAATGCAATAAATCTTGCTGTCAAACAAACTGCAAATGACGGAGTGAAGAAATATGGAAATATTACTGTGACAGCAAGAAAGAAAACAAACATGGCCAAGTGTGAATAAAACGATAGAGCCAGTGTCAACATATTAGACAAGAGTTGTTATTGCAAACATTACAATGTTGTTAATAATGATTACAGCTGCAGGCATTGCTGGAGGCTTACCACCACCAAAATACCATAAATTCATCCATTATCTTATGTTCCGCAAGTTATTTCACTTTTAAGAGATTGGAATGGGTCCCCATAAATGTTCTGAGGAAAATTGTTACTAAGGACCTTCTAGCAACGCATAAGGGAAGTGGCTAAGGGCAAACAACATCTGAACGAAATCCTTAGATAAAAATTAGACTACCTCAGCCCAAGTGGTTTCATGCAACAGTGTACAGTAGTTTAAATCCTCCTCTGAAATGTTTGGCTGATCCAGCTTTTTTTACTGTTTTGTTAAATGGTCAAGAGCAAACCCAGTCTTTAAACCATGCATAAACACACACACAGACACACTGTGGGGTATCCCTGACCCAGGGGGAGCTCTCTTCAGTCTCTCTCTGTCTGCTTCTCCCACAATCGCTTTTTTTTTTCCTTTCACTGTTTTCAAACATTTTCAGTAAACTCTGGAGGATCAAGCCGGGGTTTCCCCTGGTAACACACACACACACACACACACACACACACACACACACACACACACACTTTCTCAGAGGGCTCTCCCTGTCCCTGGCAGGGACACACTGAACTGCGGGACTCCTGCCACACACACAAACAAGCACAAACATGCACACACACACACACACACACACACACACACACGCACACACAAACTCATTGACAAGCTATGCAGTCTCCAACAGACAAACACAGACAGCGAGTTGCTTTCAACATCTCTAAAAGTATCGTCAGCTCCCAGTGATGTTTACTGTATAAGTAAATGACAAAATCAAAAAATCAAAGTGTTAAATGTTGACTAGCAAGAATAAGTGCCAAAAGTTACATTTCTTTATTCTCCTAAATTATCCTGTGAGTGGAATCAAATGTATTATTTTGCTGCATGCTGCAACACTTTATTAAAGCTACAGTAAATCACAGTCTTATCGAATAACCAAAGACAGTTTTTTTTGTGCCTGCGGCATTACATCAGATGGAAAAACTCCAGATGTCTTGTTCTGTGGGTTTAAACAATGCTTGGCTGTGCAGCATTGTGACAGAGTGGATGCAACAAAACAACAAGAAAAATCTAAATGTTTTGAGCATTTCCTTCCTAAAAACGCACAATAAATGCCTCATTCACCTGTATTTATTGATTTTAAACAAGGACATGTGAATCGATGTTTACATTATAATCCACCCTTAAATGATCACATACGGGAAGTGATGCATCTTCTTCATCCTGAAGTTCCCTATTGCAGCACAGGTGCAAAATATCTGTTAATGGTGTGATCTCACACAGAGAAGATTTCATCCAGTCTTCAAATACCAGGAGAAATAATATTATGTCTACAAATAACCAGAGAAGAGAGGAAGACAGATGAGAGAAGAGAGGAGAGGAGGAGGAAACGAGAGGACGGATAAGATAAGAGAAAAAAGGACCATAGAAGGAGATATATAACCCATGTCACATAATCTGGACCTGATGAAATTTCATCAGCTGATAGCATGACTATCTATGGGTAGATGCACACACATACACACACAAACACACACCTCCATACACACTTTAACCTCTCTTTCTGGTGGAGGGAGTGAGGAGTCACATGGAGGGTTTTTCTCTGCACCACTGAAGGAAAGAGAGAAAAAAACTCGCCCCCCTACAAAAGTAAAACACACACATACACGTGTACGGATCACATGGTGGAAACTAACTGCAGGGTAGATCAGCTGAAGTGGGTCTCAGTGAGAGCCTGACCCTGGGATATCATGAGGACTACTGGCATGTGCTTTTTGAAAGTTCAGCAATGGGAAGTTTGGTAACACAGTTCAATATCATAAAGTTCATATATAATACATAGAAGTCTACTGAATTGGTTTCTTGTCAAAATCCTTTGAAATTATTATGTAAATCACCATAAACAAGTAAACACCATTTCTAAATCACACCAAGCTACATTTCATATTGTGTAAAAAAAAAAAAGCTTTCATAACGGCACATATATCATAAATACCAATATGCTTTTGACGTTTGCATTTGCATCACAGAATCAAAGAAATGTGTACCAAATATTTTGCTGAGCTGTTGCTCCAACTTAAGGGCCTGTTCACATGAATTTTCCGAGTAGGGAACTCATTTTTCGGACTAATCAGACACCACACGAATGCAGCATAAATGCCTGATTTCACAATGTTAATGAAAGTAAAAAATAACAAATGTATCGAGCCAGTGATTCTGATCCGCTCCTAAGATAAAAGTTCTTACCCGTCATGAATTTTCCTTAATTCTGCTGACAAATACATAAATTAAACTGAGAACGTGACCTCCCTGACAGAGGTAAAATAGAAGAAGACAATGTCCTTGAGGCAAAATATAACATCCAGCTGAACTGAGATGTCATGAGAACCAATACTTCAAAGTCGATGTCTAAATTGTAATAACATGTCCTTCCATGACGCAGTGCATGGAGCTCCCACTACAAACTTGACTTTTCTCAGCCTTGATTGTTAAAACTGTGCAGTTACTACGAGCAGCAAGCTAGTGGACTGTTGAGTCATCACGGCACCTTTTTCTCTGGTCTGCACCGGGTGAGAAAAAAGAAAAGGAGAGAAACTGACAGCAAAACGAAAAAGAGTTACAGATGTGGTTCTATGTTTTCATGAATGAAAATGAACTATGGTGGTCAGGAATAATGAGATGGGATTTATTGAATTATTGTTTTAGGTTTTCTTTTTTCTTTTTTTTTCACCATGGCACAGAATTTGGTATCAAGAATTATGGAATTTCACTGGTATGAGTACTAAACTACTGGTGTGGGGATCTACAGCAGAAGAATGTGTTTATGTAACTTTATATTTGTACTCCACTTTTTACTGCACTACATTTAGCTGCCAGCTTTAATTACTTTTAGTGTCGAGATTTAACATGAAAAACATGATCAATTTAAATTTTAAAATTTTAATGAAACCTCGTAACAGTTTATTAAGTAGTTAAAATGGGCCATATCTTGTCACAATGAAATGCATAAATACATCAATAACAATAATAATCTAATAATATATTTGGAATATATAAAACAATCTGAGTGGGTCTCTTCTACAACAATTACTTTTACTTTTGATACTTTAAGTACATTTTGATGCTGATACTTTTGTACTTTTACTTGAGTAAATGCAGGACTTTTACTTGTAGTGGAGTAATTAAGCTTTTACTAAAGTAAGGGATCTGAATACTTTTTCCACCGCTGGTTATGACCAGAAACATACAGTATACACTGTCAGTTTTACCTGAATAAATAAACACTGAAACTAAACTCTTGTGATTGGAATTTGCCCACTGTTCCACACTCATTAAATCCATATTTTCATCAGTGGACAGATATTAATCACTGTGTGGCTTCTGGTTATTGAAAATATGACACTAATTAAGCCTTTTAGACCCTCAGAAAGACACAAATAAGTCAAACAGAGTGGTATTCCCCTTGTCGTTTTTTCCCACTGTCTTTAGCCAGTTAGCAAGAGCACAAGAGTATCAGGCTACAGCTTGGTAAGTAGCCAGGGTCTGCACTTTCTCTGTCATCTCAGACTGTCATCCATCTCCCACGTTGCCCACTTACAGCTGGTGAGTGTGTGAGAGAGAACGAGAGCTGTGGAGGGCGAGAGAGAGAGAGAAAGTCTGGACTGTCTCAAGAGTGAGCAATAACAGACGTTGTCACTGTGTGTAGATTTAGGAGCTTGAGACATTAAAATGCAATCAGGAGGAGAGGAAAGGAGAAGTTTGGTTTGTGTGCAATGGAAAAAAAAAGACCACAACTAATACCAGGATTATTATTGCTCAATAAAATCTAAATCTAACAGTAGAGCTGTCAAACACCCCTAAACAAGGACTAAATCCAGGGATGAAAAGCATTCTGTGATAGTAAACGAAACGCTGGAATAAAAGTACCTGAAGGTGGCTGGTGCAGAGGTGGATGATGGTAATGATAAAGATGGCTCCGACTGACACAACAACACTCCACACTGAATACAGCCAAACAGACCACATCATGGCTGATGTACTTTCTGTCAGACAAGGCAGATAATCTGTCCAGCTCTCCTGCAACACGCCACAAACTCTCTGCTTTTAAAAACTAACCACCTCAGCCTCGCATGCTCCTCTTTCTATGCTCCATAAGTGTGTGTGTGCGGGGACAAACGATTGTGCATCATTTGTTTGGCAAAACAGAGGACAAACATAATCTGGACATGCAAATCTCCACACAGGTCACAGCATTTGAAAGACACAGACGGAGCTAAGTGTGTGTGAGTGGGTGCGTAAGTGTGAATGCACACTAAGTACTCGGGAAAATGTAGAAGCTGCATGGAAAAAGAAAACCAAACTTGTATGTTCACACACGTTTTTCTGCTTTAGATGGTTGAGTGTGCATGTGTGTGAACAGTGTATGCAATTGTCTTGGAAGTGACGGGTGTGTGAGTGTGAGTGTGTGTGAGAAACAGAAAGATTGTGACAGATGTTACAACACAAGCTAAAATAGACAAAAGGAAACATCCTAAAAAGTGGTGAGCCGATGAAGCTACTACGATGCACCTTCAGCAACAACTGCAACTTTTGAGTTTTTATAAAGTAAATAGATCCATGCACAAAAGTCATTTTGGATTCTTAGCTTGAGAAACAATAATTTCACAGCTGGCAGATGACTATCGCCTTCTGTGAGCCTGTGAAAATAAAATTTGCATGAAAGTGTCTAAACGTGTAACATGTAGATAACAAATGTTCATGGAAAGTGGAGCTTTTAAATGTGTTAACAGAGATAACTGGTGTGGAAAATATTTGTAAATCCATTTTAAGAATGTGTAAATGAGTTTTGTTTATTTAATTTTTTGGTTGTTTAAATTATTTCTGCAGTGAGGTAAAGATTTAGGGAAAATCATGCAATTACATTTTTTAAAAATATATATATCAGAGTGCAGTTGCAAAGAAGGAAACCATGTGTAAATATCATTAATCCAGAGACCCAGCCTTTACAGCTGAATCCAGCTGGCCCATGAGAGCACTACATATTAAATATATAATATGAAATCAAGTGATACGATCCAGTTAGAGTCAATATGTCCGGTCCAATCGAGGAAAATGGTTTTAATAATGACCTTTTTTTGCTGTCATTTTGAGCTTTTTACCAAATTGAATTTAAGCATAATACTGCTGTTCTTCTTCTTTAGTTTGGGGTGTCAATGCACAATAATAATGTACAGCATAGTCTTCTTGGAGATACTCCTACATTAATTTAGGATATAATCTATGGTGTTGTTAATCTTCTCTTATATATATATATATATATATATATATATATATATATATATTACAATTGTATTTTTTATTTTGTTTAATCTACTTTATTTTCTACTTATTTTTGTAATTATTTTTAATCCCATTTTATCTCATTCATTTATTCAATTTTTATGTATTTATTTTTTTATTGCTTTCATGTCTTTTTTAAATTCTATTTAATTAGTATTATTATTATTGTTGTTGTTGTTTATTTAAACAACATCTTTAAAAAAAACAACATTTTTACTTACTTACTATCTTTCAATCTATTCATGTATAGAGGTATTTCATTTAATCTAAAAACTGATCTGCTGATCCATGTTTGCACTTAAAATTCAATAAACAAAACTGTGAGGAAAAAAAAAACCTCTTATACTCTTACCTTTACAAACGCCATTTGTTGCTGTTTATTCCAATACTGTACGAACACTAACTTTGGCAGACTTGAGGGTTTTTGCTAGTCCATCAATTGGGGGGAAAAATGCATGACGCCTTAATTTGATACTGTCAGTGTATCTGTTTCAGCATTTTTCCATATCAGTGTGTGCATTATTTTACACTGTGCTGGCTGTCAATCATCAGACACGCACAGGAAGGAATGGATGTCTCCAACAGGAAATAATTCCTCAAAAGTCTGCAGCTTCATGAAGCTTATTTAGTGTGCAATGGTTAGACACATATATTACTTATGTTTAAAGTATCATTGTTTCTCTGGAATGTAGGTGTTATTATATATATATATATATATATATATATATATATATATATATAAAATAAAACCTACATTATAATATAATAAAATTATATACATATATATAATTATAATAATACAACAGTGTTTCAGACAGACACAAATGAGAATGTTTCTTCAATGAAAGAAGTTGGACATTAACTCTCTCTTTCTACCTAAAACCATCTCTCATCTTTTTCTGGATCATTGCTCCCCCTTTCTCTCTGTCTCTCCTATCTCTATCCCCAGACCAGCTGGAGGACAAGAGGAGATCAGGGAAAACAGTAAAGTTTCCATTGAGAGAGAGAGAGAGAGAGAGAGAGAGAGAGAGAGAGAGAGAGAGGAAATGGTAAGAGAAGGAACTTCTTGCAGACAGGAAGTGGGGGGGGGTTGCCGCTTGCCTCAGCGACAGTATTTTCCACATCCGCCGCTGACTACAAACAAAAGAAAGAAAGAAAGAAAGAAAAAAAGGCCTTGCCCTCTGTAAACAACAGAAAAAGCACGGAGGAGAAAAGAAGCACTGAGGCAAAGAGTTTCTATTGGCCTCTTGATTATTGTCGTCTAGAAATGCGCATCATGCATTTCAACAACTGCAGATATGTTTTAATGTAACATATATTTACATTTACAAGTGAAGTCATTTATTAAATTGTGCAATCATCACATCTGGTATTGAAACGGGTGTTGCCACAAACAATATGTTTAAGGAAATTTAAAGATGTTTTTTCTCCCAGAGATCTAAGGTTTCATAGAGCAACCAGATATCGCTCATTTGCATGCCGGGAGGAATGAAAACAGGCGGTGAGTGGTGAGAATGGAGAAGAAAAAAACTTGGGGCAAAGGGTAACTCTGGGTTACAAATGTGTAGTGTGAAGAAGCAGGGGAAACACTAATGCATGCTGATGTTTTCAACGGAGAAGCACTGAGGAAACAACAAGCCTGATATCGCTCACCACAAGGTCCCCTTGCAGATACAAATATTGCAACTGTCTGAGTCTGCAAAGTTTAGAGTGAAAGGCAAACACACACACACACACACACACACACACACACACACACACACACACAAACACACATACCACACTCAAACACACGCAGACAAAATTAAACTGCAGGGAGTGTGATGCAGGCTAAACAACGTGCACCAGATGCTTGGAGAGTGCATGATAAATCTCTTAGCAACCAAGGCTGGCCAGTGGAAAAAAGAGCTTTGCAAAATTGACGGCTACCTAAAAGGCAAAAAAAAAAGTGGTTAGATGTTTGTGATGTGGCTGTTCAGTTATGTTGTAACTAAGTACTGTAGCCTGATAAGGAAGATTTGTTTCCAAATTAAGGTCACAATGGAACATTAAAGATTATATCTGACTTTTGATCTCACCGCAACTTCGAAAATAAATTTAGGAGGGGTGTTTCTTCTCTTACTCACGAGCAAGCAGAATAACATATAAGTGCATGGTTATGTTAATATAAAACGATAGAATCTAAAAAATTTACTTTTAGTCAGGTTTTAGAATTCGCTGTGGTCCTTGAACGACTCGTGTGAGAAAGCTTTTGCAAGAAATCTAAGCCTTAAATAGTGATATTTGATCAAAATCACTTAATTCTACATGACTCATAAAATTACTCAAAAAGTAAAGTGTTTGAAATAACCAGATACTGTAAAAAAGATTAAATTCTGTGCTCCTCAGCACAACTGGGAAGCCATGAATGACTCAGCTGAGACCAACCGTCACGTAACAAAAAATCAGCAAAACTTCGACTGAACTGCAGGCTATTTACACGGAGCAGAGAGGAGAGGACAAGAGAGGTTTTAAGTATAAATTGTGAAAATGTACATAGTGCAATATGTATAGCATGCACTTTTTCGTCCAGTGTTGGTAACACTTGTGGACAATTGGAAAAATGTTTTATAGATTTTTTGTTCAAAAAATCATCAAACTAATTCAACTTATTTATTTTTTAAAATAATTTTTGGCATTATAAAAATCAGAATTAGCACAAATAAAATCAATTTTTATGATTTAGCTTTTAAGGCTAGATATTAGACATACAAACATTTGAAACAAATCTGGAAATCAAGGAGCATTAATAAACCAAATTACTTACTTAGAGTTTAACTCAACAAAATCTAAACTGCGAGATAGCTACTTGCACAGTCACTTATCAGATATATTTTTCAATTTCAAAAGTCTGCAAGAATATAAATGAAAAGCAGTATGAAGTTTGGATTAACTGTGTTACTACACAAAAGACATTTTAAGTTCTACTTCTAGCCATGACTGTGCACTTTCCATTGAGGTGCAGGACTTTCATATTGCAGTGGAAAAACTAAGCCACAGTGAGTGAAATGTGACAGTAGTAGAAGAAGCCCTGGAAGTGGTTGAGGTTTATAGGGTTAATATAGCTGTTACATTCAGAAATGCACCCCATGGATATCCAGTCTGTGAGTCTTAATATAAATTCCTTTTTCTGCACATATATTTGCACGTCCAGAAGGATTTCCCCGCGTGTCTCTGACAGCTATGAAACCATGTGAAACCACACTTAACCTCTGCCCTGGATCCAATATAGATACTATGATACTATTTTACAGAAAATGTTCAGCTTCAGTTGCTGCAGGCCAACCAATCCTTCATGGCCGGGTGGGGGGGGCATGCATATACACACACACACACAGACACACAAACACCAAATGAAGAATTGACCGGTGATTCCCCTCTCACACTCAACAAGTAGGCACTCTGTTACACGCACACAAGAGTTGGACACACACCCATAAACTTGCAGACTCTCTCACACACACACACACACACACACACACATACAGCTGTGAGAGGGAAACTCGGTTTGACGTCACAACGTTGCTAGGCAACCGGCCGCCGAGGTAGTGAAGATTTTCCACTGCAGTTCAAACATGTTTGTGTGTGTGTGTGTGTGTGTGTGTGTGTGTGTGTGTGTGTGTGTGAGGTGATATTTTTGTGCCGACCCTCTTGAGTTACAGTTCAGGAAATAAAGAGTTTTGGTCCAGTTCACCACAGAAACTCTTTTTTTGGTATTAGAGATGAGCTCAGCTTCACAGTTGGATAAACATGTGAAGATTAATGTTTGGGTCAGAGTGTGGCTGCATTTTAAAGGATCTTGAAAAAGGGATGTGAGTCCGTGTGACATTAGTTAGAAAAGCTCTGTCAGTGTGTGTACAGTATCGTATTGTTCTGCTGTGTACAGAGGGTGTGTCGGTGTTAGAGTACTTTATGCTTCACATTATATGGGTGCAGTCTGCATTCCAAAAGATGCATCTGTTTACATAATGGATGCGTATACTTAAGAACTACAGGTGTATAGAAATGTGTCAGAATTGTAACATGTCCAAAGCCTTAATTACAGTAAAGAGGGCCTGAGTAACACCACACCTTCTGTGTAATTTATCGTGAGACCTTCATGACTTCCACTCTACTCTAGCTTCATCTCTGCAAGCTGTAGTTTCTTGCATCAATCTGTTTGATAGCTGAAACATGATGCTGTGGTTTTCTGTACATTGGACAGGTTTGAGTGCAGCTCCCACTAAGTTTGGACAGCAAGTTCATATAAAAACGTACTGAATCTGCAGTTGGTGAGGGTAAAAAAGTGCCTGAAAGTTAAATTGATACTTTTGAACATGAGCTCCTCTCTGTCAAAGCCAGAAAATAAAGAATAAAGTCTCGAACGTTTGAACTTTCATTTGTTTAGTTTTGCTGTGTTTATCTCTTTGGCACTGTTTTCGGTTTTAATTTCTCTCTGTATGTGCATGATTCTGATGTTTTATTTTTATGCCACGTACGTTGACAGCAGGCCTGGAATTTCGTCACTTTAGGGGCAAGGCCACTTGACCTTTTGTGTTGTCTATTTTTTTGAGGGCACAAAGGCCAAAAGCCAGGGCACCAAGGCCATAAAATAAAACAAAGATTTTAAGTCCACTTCCATATTGAATTTAATTTAAGGACTAGTAATGACGCTTCTGAGGAAGATTGGAGTCTCAGTCAAAACTGTCAAGCAGGTAAAGAAACATCTCCTTGTAAAATGCATCAATCTTGTGCACTTTGAGAGCTAAATGAGAATTAACAACTCACATAACATTTTTCACAGTCAGGAGATACCGTATTATAGAATCTTTGTTATCCTATACTGTGTCATTTTTAATTGCTGTCAACATGCTTTCCACTAGGACATGAAGCAGCCAGCCAGTGTGGAAAAATAGCTGGCTAGAATTTTTTCCATAAAAGCCCAAATTTGGTGCCTCTCACACATTCTAATGCCACTATTCCATCATGTACACGGAT